>NC_091957.1:811927-1008205 GCF_031021105.1 Erythrolamprus reginae
CTCTGTTGTTGTTGTTGTTATTTGGATTTATTTTGATTTATTTGGTTTATTTACTTATTTGTTTACTTAAGGTACTTACTTATTTGGACTTATCTTTTAGTGGGTCAGTTCACACCTGGGTTGAAATTGCAAATGCTTCTTTCAAGAACAACCAGCCAGGAGGAAGTAACCGTCAGGAAAAACCTGCAGGTAAGATGTAAAGCAAAATGGCCCAGGCAGACATGCGTCTCTTTGGGTCTACTGAATGGGAGGGTCAGCCCCATCAGAGTTAAGGGAAGACAAAGGGAAGGATGGGAAGGAAACATTGGAAGGAGAGAAGGAAGGAGGGAGGGAAGGAAAGAAGGAAGTTATGAAGGAAGGAAGGAAGGGTGGAAGGAGAGATGAAGGAATGAATGTGAGAGGGAGGGAGGAGGAAGGGAAGGAAGGATGGAAAGAAAGAGGAAGGAAGGAGAAAGGGAGGAAGGGGGAGGGAAAGAAAGAAAAGGAAGGAAGGAAGGAAGGAGTGAGTGAATAAATAAATAATTCCATTTCTTAAACCACATGAGTATTTTCTTTCCTTAAACTTATAAAGTGAGGGCATATGAACTGAATCCTAAAAACCCAAAGGTGGATTAATGCAAAATCCAAAGAGACTAAACCTGACCACCAGCAGAGAGCAAACCCACAGACTTGGACTGCAGGTTCTCAGCCTTTGGGGTTTCATCTGACTATTCGGGGAAGAGCTGGAGAGAAGCCAGGTTTAATGATGTGGGATACTTGGGCATCATGTGTGATTGCTGCTGCCTTTTACCGCCATGCTCTACAAATACCCATGTACTGGGAGGGGGGGCGAGCGAGATGCATGGCATTAAAAAAAACAAGGGGGGCCCAGTATGGGGACCTGGATGTTGGTAATGACCTTTAAAGCCCTACATGGCATTGGACCAGAATACCTCCGGAACCGCCTTCTACCGCGCGAATCCCAGCGGCCGATAAGGTCCCATAGAGTGGGCCTTCTCCGGGTCCCATCAACCAAACAATGTCGTTTGGCGGGCCCCAGGGGAAGAGCCTTCTCTGTGGCAGCCCCGGCCCTCTGGAATCAACTCCCCCCAGAGATTAGAACGGCCCCCACCCTCCTTGTCTTTCGCAAGTTACTCAAGACCCACCTTTGTCGCCAGGCATGGGGGAATTAAGACATCTCCCCCAGGCTTTCTTATATTTTATGTTTGGTATGTATGTGTTGTATGGTTTTAAAATTGTTGGGGTTTTTTAATATAATTTTATTATTAGATTTATTCCATTATTATACTGTTTTTATTATTGTTGTGAGCCGCTCCGAGTCTTTGGAGAGGGGCGGCATACAAATCTAATAAATTGAATTGAATTGAATTGAATACTCCTCTCCTCCAGAAAACCCACCAGGACCAGGAGGCCTTCTCTTCGCAGCACAGCACCCGCCCTCCGGTTGTCCTGTCCCGTCCGTTACTTTGCCTCCTGGAAAAACCAGCACTGCAGAAGATTTGTCGGAGCCCACAGATTCAAACAGCCAGGTAGGGGGGGGGGGCAAGTTAGCATATTTTTCAGATGCCCCAAGTCCTCGGGAGAGGGGCGGCATACAAATCTAATTTATTATTTTATTATTATTATTACAGTATTATTATTATTATTATTATTATTATTATTATTATTATTATTATTATTATTACAACAACAGTAGTATTATTATTATTTATTTTATTTTTATTAGATTTGTATGCCGCCCCTCTCCGTAGATAATATTATCATCATCATCATCATCATCATCATTATTATTATTATTATTATTATTATTATTATTATTATTATTATTATAAGATGCACCTTAGTTTTTGGGGAGTAAAATAGGGAAAAGGATCTGCTTAGCAGATTATTCATCTGGCCAGCGTCCTTAGTCTGGTCAGCTTCAGCATATTATTTTATCCCCTGGTTAAGGGCTTTTAAAAAAAAACTTTATTTGGAGAGAGTAACCATGAAAGAGCTTGCAAGCCAGCAAGAGCTGAGAACATCGTTAGCACCTGGTTAGGGCTGGAAAGAAACATTTGGAGCAAGTTAGAGCAATGGAAAAATCCCTGCAAAGACTTAGGGCTTGGAAAACATTCTTCACAAAGAGTAACAATGAAAGAGCCGGCAATGTTACTGACCCTGTTCAGTGGAGTTTGACTTTTGGCCATTCTATGGGTCTCTCCACATCACTCCTCCTTTTAACCTGAGCTAATTGCCCTCGTTTTTAAAAAATAATAATAATTATAGTTTGATTTGGGGATTCCCAAACATTTCGGCATCATCCCTTCTCTGGACTGTGTGTGTGTGTGAGAGAGAGAGTGTGTGTTATCCTGAGCTGTGGAACCGCCTCCTCCTCCGGGGCTCCAAAAGGGTTCTGGATGCCGTATGGGGTCCAGGGGAGGAGAGGTTGCCATGGAAACAGTGAGCATCTTTACCTGAGCTGCGTCTCTGTCCCCAGTGGAGTGAGATCGGCCCGTTCTACGGAGGAGCCCGCTCCCTTGGCCTCCTCAGCCTGACAATGGTGGAGCAATCCTTGCGGGAAGAAGAGCTGCGCGCACGGCACCAGGGCGCCCTCCTCCGGCTGCGGGAAAAGGCCCTGCGGGAGAAAGCCCAGGCGGAGCTGGCTTGGCTGGAGCACGGGGAGCGGTGAGACCCCCTTGCAGCCCCTCTCACACTTACCTGCCCCTGCACGATGGCAACGCACAAAATGATGTCATGGGGCCATCGTGCCTTCCACCAAAGGCTTTGGTTTCTAGGTTCTGCCATGTTAGAGGAGAAAGAGAAGGGGGAGGAGGAGGAAGGAAGGGAGGAAGGAAGGAAGGGAGGAAGGAAGGAAAGAAGGAAGGAAGGAGAAGAAGAAGAAGAAAAAAGGAGAAGGGAAGGGGAGGGTGGAGGAAGAGAAGAAGAAGAAAAAGAAGAAATAGTAGTAGTAGTAGCAGCAGAAGACGTAATAGTGGCAGTTGTAGTAATAGTAGAAGAAGAGGAAGAAGAGGAGGAGGAAGAAGTAGAAGAAGAAGTAATAGTAGCAATAGAAGAAGAAGAGGAAGAGGAAGAATTTTAGAAAAAGACAGGAAATAAGAGGAAAGGGAAAGGAAGGAGTAAGATCTTGATTTAACAGATTGTAGGAAGGTAAAAGATTTAATCAATGATATTAAATGGTCCTGAAGTTTATAGTCTCAATATGAGGCAGAGGAGCAAAAGTTAGTATTTTGGGCATCAAGAAATTTAAATTTAGTTATTTAAATTTTTTAGCCGCTCCACAGGACTCTAGGCAACAGTTCTGTCCGTCAATGGGGAGTGTGTGTGTGTGTGTGTGTAGATTGTGTTGTGCTGGGGGAGGGGCCGCTGGTTGGATCCCAAGAATAAAAATCCACTTCCCAAAATTTTGAGTTCAATCCGTTTCTTGCTTTTAGCTCCCCAAATGGATTGCAGGGAAGAGGAGGCCCATCATCCACAGCCGAGAAGCAGCTCTCCATCCTAACCAGGCTGAGGCAAGAGCAGGTGATATACCTGGGTGGGGGAGGGGATAGAGGGGGGGGGTTAACAAGGCTGGAGGGTTTGTTAGCCTTGCGAGGTAGTCCAGGCAAGCAGCATTGACCGAATCTTTCAAGACTGAAAACATTTTGAAGGTGCATGGAAATCCTGTAGGGTTGCCTGGTGGTCTCTTTTCCCTTCTCTACAGGCAGAAATCAGACACCTGCAGAACATCGGCCGAGCTGCCCACCAGGAGCGGAAGCTTCTGCTGCAGCAGCAAAAGGAGCTCTTGGAAGTGCAGAAGGCAACCACACAGCTGTGGCTACAGCTGGCTGGGCAGCTGCCACACCAGGTGTGTGGGGTCCATGCAAGAGAAAAGGAACCTTTGTTGCTCTCATCTTCAGCTTCCAATCTATGAGAAGCCACCTGAGATAGGAGCTCCTGTCCTCTGGTTCAACCCCAGCAATGGAAACTGCAGTTGAATGTTTCCAAATGTGAAACAATGCACTTGGGGAAAAAGAATCCTCCATCTGAGTCTTGTATTGGCAGTTCTGTGCTAGCAAAAACTTCAGAAGAGAAGAAATTTAGGGGTTGTGATTTCTGACCGTCTCCAAATGGGTTAACAGTGCAGTCAGGCTGTAGGGAAAGCAAGTAAGATGCTTGGCTGCATAGCTGGAGGTACAACAAGCAGGAAGAGGGAGATTGTGATCCCGATAGATAGAACGCTGGTGAGACCCCACTTGGAATAATACTATGTTCAGTTCTGGAGACCTCACCTACAAAAAGAGATGGATCAAACTGAACAGGTCCAAAGACGGGCTACAAAAACAGTGGAAGGTCTTAAGCATAAAACCTATCAGGAAAGACTTCATGGACTCCATCTGGATAGTCTGGAGGACAAGAAGAAAAAGTGGGGACATGATCGAAACATTTAAATATGTTAAAGGGTTCAATAAGGTTCAGGAGGAATGTAGTTTCAATAGGAAAGTGAACCCAAGAACAAGGGGGCACAATCTGAGGTCAGTTGGAGGAAAGATCAGAAGCAACGTGAGAAAATATTATTTGACTGAAAGAGTAGTAGATCCTTGTAACAAACATCCAGCAGACGTGGTTGGTCAATCCACAGTCACTGAATGTAAACATGCCTGGGATAAACACAGATCCATCCTAAGATAAAATACAGGAAATAATAGAAGGGCAGACTAGATGGACCAAGAGGTCTTTTTCTGCCGTCAATCCTCTAGGTTTCTATGCTAAGGCAGTTTTCTCTTCCCCTGTCCAGATTTCTGAGAATTATGACCCCCAAGCGCCGGAGAAAAAAAAGTTTGAAGCCTCTTTCAAAACTGCTCCTGTTCTTGCAACCTGTTCGGAGGGAAGAGAACGAAGGAGCAGCCGTGAAGCTGACAAGAAGTGAGAAATCGTTCCTTCGTTTGGTAAAATTAAGATTTTTGCAGTGTTTCTGACCGATGACCACCACGGAGGATTGAACTCACCATTCCTTTGCTGCTAAGTAACGACGACGATGCCTTTGTGTTAATGGTGTTATCTCAGCCAGGGAATCCTTCTATGAAAGGGGGGCTGGGTGGGCTGCCCAGAAGTAAGTCACAACTTTTCACTTTTGATTTATTCCAAGGTTTTTCTTCTGGTTTCCCATTGCTGATCTTCTCCTTGACCTTTGCCCTTCGGCGGTCCTGATTTTTGAACACCCAGGTCTTTGAATGGATGGTTTTGCGTTGAGTGACACCCATCGCTCTTTCTCTTTCACAAATTCCCCTTCTGGCCTTGTCACTTCCCATTGAGAAGCGTGGATGGATAGAAGTGGGAGGCGGTCTGTTTGCTTAATGGAGACCCTGGCAAATAAATCTTTGCATGAAGCGGATCTATAATTCACACCGCTATTGATTATAGGTCAACCGGTACCTTTAAAATGGATTGCTGGCTTCAACTGTAGTCTGTCTGATGGAAGGGCTGGTGGGCTGGCTGGTGGGGAGAGGGTGAGACCTCATCCATCTCCTTGGTTTGGACACCCCGAAGTCCTTTAGCTGGTGAAGATCCATAAGAGGGAAACATCTCAAGCCAACAAAAAAAATAAACCCCGTTGCTGGGACTTCATTTCTCAGAGTTTTCTCATCTCAAAATATCTCAGGGGTTGTTGCCCCAAAGAAGAGGGAGTCAAGCTATTCTCCAAAGCACCTGAGGGTAAAACAAGAAGCAATGGGTGGAAACTAATCAAGGAGAGAAACAACTTACAACTAAGGAGAAGTTTCCTAACAGTCAGAACGGTTGATCAATGGAACTACTTGCCTCCAGAATAATAATAATAATAATAATAATAATAATAATAATAATAATAATAATAGGGGCGGCTCACAACAGTAATAAAAACAGTATAACAATGGAATAAATCTAATAATAGAATATATAAAAATCTCAACAATTAAAAACCATACAGCACATACACATCAAACATGAAATATAAGAAAGCCTGGGGGAGATGTCTTAGTTCCCTCATGCCTGGTGATATAGGTGGGTCTTAAGTAACTTGCGAAAGGCAAGGAGGGTGGGGGCTGTTCTAATTTCCGGGGGAAGTTGATTCCAGAGGGCCGGGGCCGCCACAGAGAAAGCTCTTCCCCTAGGGCCCGCCAAACGACATTGTTTGGTCGACAGGACCCAGAGAAGGCCAACTCTGTAGGACCTTATCGGCCGCTGGGATTCGTGCGGTAGAAGGCGGTTCCGGAGGTATTCTGCTCCAATGAAGTTGTGAATGCCCCAACACTGGAAGTTATTAAGCAGATGTTGGATAACCATTTGTCTGAAGTAGTGTAGGGTTTCCTGCCTAAGCAGGGGGTTGGACTAGAAGACCTCCAAGGTCCCTTCCAACTCTGTGGTTGCTGTTACAGAGTTGGAAGGGACCATAGAGGTCTTCTAGCCTAATGCAATGTGAAACAAATGCCTGTCTGGTCTGTTTTTGAAAGCCTCCAGTGATGGACCTTCTGCAGGCAACTTCTGTTCCATTGGATAATTGTTCTCATTGTCAGGAAATTTTCCTTTCTTTCTAGGTTGATTGTCTCCTTGGTAAATTTCGATCCATGTTTTCTTGTTCTGCCTACGAGAGCAAAAAATGACGATTAAGGGGCTGGAGGCTAAAATATACTGCTCCAAAAATAAACGGGACACTTAAACAACACAATATAACTCCAAGTAAATCAAACTTCTGTGAAATCAAACTGTCCACTTAGGAAGCAACACTGATGGACCATCAATTTCACCTGCTGTTGTGCACCTTCAACTTTATACAGAGCAAAGGATTCAATGAGAATATTTCATTCATTCCGATCTAGGGTGGGGTCTTTGAGGGTCCCCTTGATTCTTTTGAGCAGTGTATAAGTAGTTGCAGGAATTGGATATTTCTAGTCCAGGGGTCAGCAACCCACAGCTCTGGAGCTGCATGGGGCTCTTGTTTTGTCAAGTACGTATTGGTGGTATACTGTACAAAGATACTATAATATTTATATACATGATACTAGTAAGAGAGAAACATTAGGACAGGGGACGGAAGGCACACTGGTGCACTTATGTGCGGCCCTTACTGACCTCTTAGGAATCGGGAGAGGTCAACAGTGGATAGTGGAGAGTCTAAGGATAAAGTTTTGGGGGCCAGGTGTTGATCCTACAGAGTCTGGGAGTGAGTTCCATGCAGCAGCTAAAGTCGTATTTCCTGCAGTCAAGTTTAGAGCGATTTACTTTAAGTTTGTATCTGTTGTGTGCTCGTGTGTTGTTGTGGTTGAAGCTGAAATAGTTGTTGACAGGGAGGACCTTGTAGCAGATGATTTTATGGGCTATGCTTAGGTCGTGTTTAAGGCGACATAGTTCTAAGCTTTCTAAACCTAGGATTGTAAGTCTAGTTGCATAGGGTATACTCCTGTGAGTAAAGGGCTCTTCTTGTAAAGTATCTCTAGGCGTTTTCTAGGGTGTTTATGTCTGAAATGTGGTGGGGGTTCCAGACAGATGAGCTGTATTTGAGGATTGGTCTGGCGAAAGTTTTGTATGCTCTGGTTAGTAGTGTGAGATTACCAGAGCAGAAGCTACGTAGGAATTAGGTTAACAACTCTTGAAGCCTTTTTGGCGATGTTGTTGCAGGGGGCTTGGGCACTTCGGTCATTGGATAGGAGTCTTCCAAGGTCTTTTACGGAGTGAGGGTTGTCTGTAAGGTCTTGTTTATTCAACTTGTATTTCAATTCAATTCAGTTCAATTTATTAGATTTGTATGCTGCCCCTCTCCGAAGACTCGGGGCTGCTCACAACAATAATAAAAACAATATTCCAGCGAAAACAAATCTAATATTAAAAAGCACATAAAACCCTATCATATTTAAAAAAGCAAACAACATATACACACCGAAACATAAATATAAAAAAGCCTGGGGGAAAGGTGTCTCAACTCCCCCATGCCTGGCGGTATAGGTGGATCTTGAGTAATTTACAAAAGACAAGGAGTGTGGGGGCAGTTCTAATCTCCAGGGGGAGTTGATTCCAGAGGGCCGGGGCTGCCACAGAGAAGGCTCTTCCTCTGGGGCCCACCAAACGACATTTGGAGTTTTGATTCGGCGCTCGCTCCCCTATTAATTAATTCAGGCTGGTCTCTTTATAGGCATCTGGCTGAATGGAAGGATATTTTGCCGCCAGAGAATCGGGTGGCAGAAGGATTTGCAAAGTGGAAAGCAGGTAAAGGTGACCCAACTATGGTTTTGGAAGCTACAGTCCAAGATCTATATGACCCTTCTGCTCAAAGATCCCAGGATCCGGCCCTCAGCGATGGGAGAATGGCAGGTAACAATTTTTTGCCACTTTCTGACCCTCTCTAAAAATTCTCCAAATGAACAGCTTCCCTTAACGTTCACTTAATGGTTCTAAGTATGAAAAACATTCCATAAGTCACTTTATTTTAGTGTTGTCGTAACTTTGTCATTAAACTCCCAGAAAACTTTAAAGACTTTTAAAGAAAAAAGTTTAAAAACTTTGAAGAGCACACACACACACATACACACACATTCAATTCCTTGAATCTTTGTGAAATATTAGAGAAAAAAATAGAAAAGAAACCTGAACTTTTTTTGTTAGGTATAACACGTGAAAAATTTTTTTGGGGGGGAATCAATTGTTTCTAACCCTCCACATAATGCTTGCACAACATTGGGAAAAAAATAAATTTGCCTATTGAGGAAGATATAATTGAAAAAAAATCACATTGTGTGCAGAAATGGATAGTTTAACCAAAGAAATAAAAAATATATAGATGAGCCAGTGTACATTAAATGTTGGAGTATTATCACTGGATGGAGAAAAAGGAAAAAAAGTAAAATCAGAGAATTAATAAATATTAGATAATATGGGAAGTAAATGCCAGAGAATCAGTCACAAAAGGAAAACCAAAAACATACCAGAATAAGATCTTTGCTAAAACTCAATGTATATATATAAATATAATTTATGTAATAGTAAATAAGCACCATTAGATTTGTACTACAAGCACATCACAAAAATGTCCAACTTTTATTTTAACTTTTATCCTTGAAACAAACTTCCAGCAGACGTGGTAGATAAATCCCCAGTCACTGAATGTAAACCTGCCTGGGATAAACATAGATCCATCCTAAGATAAAATACAGAAAGTAGTATAAGGGCAGACGAGATGGACCATGAGGTCTTTTTCTGCCGTCAGACTTCTGTGTTTCTATGTTTAATGTTTTCTGTTTCTTTTCTGTGTGAGTTTGATTGTTTGTGTTTTGTGTGTTTAAATAAAGTTTAATTTTATTTTTATTTTTTTAAAAAAGAATCTTTGTGAACTCAAAAAACAAGGGGATGGGAAAGAGAATTTTATTCCCAGGGTTGAATAGGGATGGAAAGTGGCTGGTTGGTTGGACTTTTCTTTTCGGAATCAAGCCGACATTTCTGGCTACCCGTGAAACTTTTCTAAGCCATTTTCCAAGCTGACATTTCCCCCTTCACCTCCTCTCTGTAAATTATCTCTTCCTGGAAGGGTCCTCGAGGAAATGATAAATTAAACTCGGGCTTCTGGCGTCTAATTTGCTCTGGTCACTTCAATCACCCTTTAATGCAGACAGAAAGAGCCTCAGTTTCCCTTCTGATGACTAGAATCTCCTGCTTGACATCCCATTGTTGTAAATCACACACGAGCTGAAATCTGTCGGAGTTTATTAGGAGATATGATTATGTGGTTTCTTCAGAAAACAAGGCAGAGCTTATTCCATTTGGCCTATTAAAAATGTTCTTTCTTCAGAGAGAGTTCCCACATAATTTAAGAAGCAACGGGGTTTTTTTTTTTTTAAAAGAGAGAAATCCATCTTTCTGAGAGATTTTTCTTTCTTAATATTTCCAGCAGTTCATATTTCTTCTGCCCTCCCATTCAGCTTACAGGAACTAAATCCAGATCGTCCATCGGACGCATTTCTATAATTTATTAGCCTTGTAGGTGCCTCGTCTGTAGGAAATTATATATATTGAGCCAGGAATTACAGTCTCCGCAGAACTCTACTTATTCAGGACGTTTCAGCATGATGAAATGCCTTTTTTGCCGTAAAAGTCTCACTTAGAAAACGTCTTGAGTCAAGGGTTGCGTTGGCCAATAGAAGAACATTGCCTGCTGCGTGGATGTTTGGGTGGTTCAGGGTGGTGAATTTGTGGAGGGTGGGGGCGACTTTGGGATTGTTGTGTGTGTGTGGGTTTGATCTTTGGGCATTGTGTGAATTTTGTTTTATGGGTATACTGTGTGTATGCGTACAATGATGATAAAGTCTCTGTCTGTCTGTCTATCCATATCGATATCTATTCATGTCTGTCTGTCTGTCTGTCTGTCTGTCTATCTATCTCTATCATATCTATCTGTCTGTCTATCTATCTATCTATCTATCTATCTATCTATCTATCTATCTATCTATCTATCTATCTATCTATCTAATATCTAGAGGTATAACAAGCAGGAAGAGGGAGGTTGTGATCCCGCTGTGTAGAGCGCTGGTGAGACCACATTGGGAATAATACTGTGTTCAGTTCTGGAGACCTCACCTACAAAAAGATATTGACAAAATTGAACGGGTCCAAAGACGGGCTACAAGAATGGTGGAAGGTCTGAAGCATAAAACGTATCAGGAAAGACTTCATGGACTCAATCTGTATAGTCTGGAGGACAGAAGGAAAAGGGGGGACATGATCGAAACATTTAAATATGTTAAAGGGTTAAATAAGTTTCAGGAAGGAAGTGTTTTTAATAGGAAAGTGAACACAAGAACAAGGGGACACAATCTGAAGTTAGTTGGGGGAAAGATCAAAAGCAACATGAGAAAATATGATTTGACTGAAAGAGTAGTAGATCCTTGGAACAAACTTCCAGCAGAGGTGGTTGGTAAATCCACAGTAACAGAATTTAAACATGCCTGGGATAAACATATATCTATTGTAAGATAAAATACAGGAAATAGTATAAGGGCAGAGTAGATGGACCGGAAGGTCTTTTTCTGCCGTCAATCTTCTATGTTTCTATGTTTCTATGTTTCTATGTTTCTATCTATCTATCTATCTATCTATCTATCTATCTATCTATCTATCTATCTATCTATCTATCTATCTATCTATCTATCTAATAATAATAGGTTGGGGAGACACTGTGGGCATACCAAGAAATCTGATATTAAGACTTAAAATTAAACCAATTCCCACGCTTCTGCTGTTTCTAGGTCATCTGGCCAGTCGAGGAGAGAAAGAGCATGATCCCGGTTTGACCAAGAATTCCCATGACGATCACCGTGGTTCCCCACTGGACAAAGGCCCAGAAGGTTTAGCTTCTACAGGACCCTCTCCCATGCTCCGTGGCTTCTGCCCATCTCCAGGAAAGTCACCGTCTGGCCTTGAATTCCATAAGGGCTACGCGGTTCTGGTCACTCTCTCTGGAAGTTCTCCTTCCCATTCAGATGCAGGAGAGGATGGCTTGCAAGACACGGACGTCAGCCTCCCCGAAGAATTCGTCTTCCAGGAACCCCCACCTGACGGCCTGGGTGTCTCTACACACCACGAAGCTCCAGCGGTGCCCAGGATAGTCATCAACACAGAACATACTCCGTCCTGCTCTGAGAAGGAACCTCGGGGGCAAATTTCTGTTGGAGACTCAACGCGTGCTCCGTACAGCCAGAAGAAGACCTGGGAAGGCCCACCTGGGACAGAAAGGTTGGGTGGACCTTTGTTTATTTTATTTTATTTTTATTTATTTCTTTGTTTTGTCAAGTACATATTGGTGGTATACAGAGATATAATAATATTCATATACATGATACTGCTAAGAGAGAAACATTGGGACATTGGGCGGAAGGCACTCATGCACGCCCCTTACTGACCTCTTAGGAATCAGGAGAGGTCAACAGTGGATAATCTAAGGGTAAAGTTTTGGGGGTTAGGTGAAGATCCTACAGAGTCTGGGAGTGAGTTCCATGCATCAACTATTGGGTTACTAAAGTCGTATTTCCTGCAGTCCAGTTTAGAGCGGTTTACTTTAAGTTTCTATCTGTTGTGTGATCGTGTGTTGTTGTGGTTGAAGCTGAAGTAGTCATTGACAGGAAGGACGTTGTAGCAGATGATTTTATGGGCTATGCTTAAGGCGATGTGGTTGTAAGCTTTCTAAACCTAGGATTATAAGTCTAGTTGTGTAGGGGATTCGGTTGCGAGGGGAGGAGTGGAGGGCTCTTCTCGTAAAGAATCTCTGGACATTTTCTAGAATGTTTATGTCCGAAATGCGGTGTGGGTTCCAGACAGATGAGCTGTATTCAAGGATTGGTCTGGGGAAAGTTTTGTATGCTCTGGTTAGTAGTGTGAGATTTCCTAATCCGGTTCACAACTCTTGAAGCCTTTTTGGCGATGTTGTTGCAGTGGATTTTGGCACTTAGGTCATTGGATAGGAGTATTCTACGGTCTTTTATGGAGTGAGGGTTGTCTGCAAGGTCTTGTTTATTAACCTGGGTCTGTTATATTACCCAACAGGGGAAGGCTGCTGGAGACCCTTTCTCACGGGACAAACAAGGATCACATTCATTCGCCCACTTTGAGGAGCACCGCAACTTCCTTGAGCATTTCCGAGGACTTCTCCTGTGCAGAAAATGGTGGGAATGAGACGGCTTTTCCAAGCCCAGTTGATCTGGGGATGGATCTCTCCTCCACCAACGATCCTTTTCAGGGCCCTGAGGCAGAAGGAAAGAAGGACCCTGTGTCTTCTTTAACTGGAGACAATGATGAGGATGAAAACCCGACTCGTTTTGATAATAAGGAAGCAAGCGTGACCTTGGCACCGGGTGCGTCTCTGAACATCGCTGCTCAAGATTCTGGGCAACCTCTCCATGGCCGAGAGCATTCACCACGCCACAAGTTTCCAAATTCTTCTGATCACCTGCTAGTTTCGGGGGACAGCGGTGCCAACCGTTCAACGGATGAGTGTGCATCCCACAAGCCGGATGAAGCCAGGCTCCAACTCAACGCAACATCCGTGGGCAACAACAGGGACCTGGTTGAGGGACATCAAAAAAGTTCTCCAGGCGAGAACCAAAATATAAATGAAGCTGAAATGAAGCCAACAACAGTTCATCTACGTTCTCCCCAAGAGGAAGGGGACGCCGTGCGTTTAAGCAACCCGCCTCTTTCCGAACTGGAGGACGACGTGGTGTCTCCAGTGGATGAAATGTTGACTTATGGAAGCAGCGACCTCCCGTCTTCGACCGAAAAGGAGGCCTCTTCCTGGAGCTCGGATCTTCCAGCTCCGCCTGAAGACCTGAGTGGGAAAGACGACTTCGAGGGCAACTGGAGCCTCCTCGACTTCCCTTCTCCCCCTGACCCAGTGGGATCTTCTGAAGTGGGAGAACTTTCCTCGCCTCGTGACCGGCCAGCAGAAGGCCTCGGGTCCCCTCCTCAGGCCTGAGCAGATGTCTCTCCCTTGTTCACACATTCAAATTTCAGTGCAAAAGTGGAGAGGGGAATTACACTCGCTTTAAAAACAAATACAGGTAGAATTCTCAACTTACAAACCATTCGTTTAGTGACTAAATTTGGGTCGTTCTTTGCCAAGTGGACCAATTTTCAGAATCTTCCCCACTTTCAATTTCAATGAAACTTACCCTGTTTCCCTGATAGTAAGACGTATCGGGGGTTTCAGGGGGGTCGGCTAATATAAGCCGTACCCCGAAAGTAAGACATATGTCTTACTTTCGGGGAAACACGGGGGTATTGCCGGGGGGGGAGCCCGATGACGTCGCTTCCAAGCTCCCCGCGCGCCCCTCGCCTTCGCCTCGCTGCGGCGCCACCGCCTCTTCCCCGGCTTGGCAAAGCGAAGGACGGCGCTGGTCCGAAGCGAGCCGAGCGAAGGCGGCTTGCAGCGAAGGCGCTCGTCCCAGCAACCGAGTCCTGCCGAGGCTCGGCTGCAAGCGGCCAGCGAGGCCGACCGGCTCCGAGGCGAGCGGCCGGAGCTGCGCCCTCCTTCGCCCGCCTCCTTTCCGGCAGGCAGGTGGGGCTGCCCAACTGCGCAGAGCGGCTCCTCCCCTCCAGACACACGCTTCCCCGACACGCGTCTGTGGCTCCACGCGTGCACACCGCTTGGAGCCCTGAGGTTGAACTTGGAAAAGGGCTCACGAGGCTCCTGTCCCGCGGCTGCCCTTCTGGACTCTGGGGAGATGCCTTCGGGAACGCGACCCTTTCAATTTTTTTCCAATGTGAGACATACCCCAAAAGTAAGACGTAGTGGGGCTTTTGGGGGTAAAAAGAAAGTAAGACACTGTCTTACTTTCGGGGAAACACGGTAGCACATATTGGTAAGGCCACAGTTGGAATATGGCATTCGGTTTTGGCCACCATGATGCAAAAAGGATGTTGAGACTCTAGAAAGGGTGCAGAGAAGAGCCACAAAGAGGATCAGGGGACCAGAGGCTAAAACATAGGAAGAACGGTTGCAGGAACTGGGTAAATGTCTAGTTTAATGAAGAGAAGGACCAGGGGAGACAGGATAGCAGCCTTCCAGTATCTCAGGGGTTGCCACAAAGAAGAGGGAGTCAAACTATTTCGCTCCAAATTTTGGGCATCTTTAAAGCCTTGTAGCTCTTTTCTCCCCTTCAATCATCTCCATTTTTATTTCATTAGAAAGAGCAAGTTTTTCCCCTATCATATATGTTGTTTTTGTGATGGTTTCTTTTCAAATAAGGCATCAAAAATCAGTCTAAAACTTTGACATTTACTCACGTGCTATTAATGGCAACTTTGAAAGCCAACTTTCAGTAGTTCTGAAATATAAATATAAATATCGGGGTGGCGCAGCAGGTAGAGTGCTGTACTGCAGGCCACTGAAGCTGACTGTAGATCCGTGGGTCAGCGGTTCAAATCTCATCACCGGCTCAAGGTGAACTCAGCCTTCCATCCTTGCGAGGTGGGTCAAATGAGGACCCGGATTGTGGGGGCAAAAGGCTGGCTCTGTTAAAAAGGGCTATTGCTAACATGTTGTAAGCCGCCCTGAGTCTAAGGAGAAGGGCGGCATAAAAAAATCTAATAAATAAGTTAAGTAAGTGAGTGAGTGAGTGAGTGAGTGAGTGAGTGAGTGAATGAATGAATGAACGAATAAATAAGTAAATAAATGAATGAATGAATGAATAAATAAATAAATAAGTCCGCAAGTCCAGCATACAAATCCAAGAAATAAATAAATAAGTACAAAATTACAAAGATGCTGGGAAAAAAGGTGACATGACCCTTTTTTCACACTTATGTCCATTGCGTTATCAGCATCGTGCGGTAAAAATTCAGGTGCTGGCAACTGACTTGTAGTTTACGACCAGAGGTGGGCTGCTAAGGTGGGACGGTGAGGTGGTGTGCTTGCCCCCGTGGCTCTGAGGGCTAGTGGAGTCCAGCGCAATTGTGCTACTGCACCTGCGCAGGTAGCTAAATCGTGCATGGACATGCAGGGGCGCCACACATCACTTAGTGACTGAAATTTTGAAATCGGGGCTGACGAGGGGCACATTAAACAGCGAGCGCCACAGCCGGCAGCCCCGGCAGAATAGATCACCCAGCCTGTCACCGCCAAGGTTTCAATATCAAGATTATACTTATACTGCAAGGCCCAGTTTTTATTTTTTATTTTTTGCCTGCCGTGGTTTTGATCAATATTAACCCCTGGGGTCAATAAATCTTCGCAGGGGCCTCCAGAGAAGTCATTAGCTTTCATAGGAAATGATTATTTCTCTGTTAAACTCTGCGTTTAATTTCCAAGCCATCCGTCTCCAAAGCAGAATGGCTGCAGCAAAGGGAGGGGGGAAACCTCCAAAGAGCCCCCAGAGCCCCAGGTCTCCCCCCCAGTCCTTTGTGGGTTGCCTTAGGCTCACTGATGTGAAATTCTGAAGGAGGGGAGGAGAAAGAGAAAGAGAGAGTGAATAAGGAACAAGGAGAAAAGGAGGGAAGGCAGGCAGGGAGGAAGGAAGGAGAGAGAGAAAGAGAGGGAATGGAGTAAAGAGAGGGGGAAGAAAAGGGATGGAGAAAAGAAAAAGAAGAGGGGGGCAAAGAAAGAAAGATGGAAAGGGGAAGGAGATAGATAGAAAGAAAGACACGAAGGGAGGGAGGAAGGGAAGGAGACGGGGAAGGAGAGAGCGAGAGAGTGAAAGTGAATAAGGAACAATGAGAGAGGGGGAGAAGGCAGGCGGGGAGACAGGAAGGAAAAAGGAGAGAGGGGGGAAGAGAGAAAGAAGGAATGGAGGAAAGAGGGGAAAAGAAAAGGAACGGAGAAAAGAGGAAGAAGGGAAGAGGGAAAGAAAGATAGAAAGGGGAAGAAGAAATGAAAGTGGAATGAAGAAAAAAGAAAAGGAATGAAAGAAAGAAAGAAACAAGGGAAGAGGGAGGGAGGCAGGAGGGAAAGAGAAAGAAAGAAAAGATGGAAAGGGGAAGGAGAAGCAATGAAAATGGAATGGAGAGAGGGAGGGAGAAGATGGGAATGGGAAGGAAGGAAAGGTTTCCAGCGGCCCCTCTGCAGAAGGGGAGGGGGAGAAGATGGCTTGATTGATTGATTGATTGATTGATTGATTGATTGAGATTTATAAGCCGCCCCTATCCCGACGAACTCAGGGCGGCGTACAATACTATGGTTCAGGGAAGGACAGGCTGACCCCCGAGGGGAAGGGGAAAGGCAGGCTAGGGGGCAGAGGAGGATGGGCTCTGAGGTCCAAGCCCCCTAATTCTCAGCCTTGCAAGCCCGGCAAAGGAGCGGCGGGCGCCCAGTTGACGAAGGCTGCAGCCTCCCAATGGCCAGGAAGTCCCGCCCCCCCCCGAGCCGCCTCGGCCTCTGGTTGGGCGCTGAGCAGCTGGCATGGCGGAGAGACCACCCCCGTCTCCAGGGCCAGCGGCCCGTTGCTAAGGGAGGCCTACAAGGCCTGGGTGTCGCCCGGTCTTCCGGACCGGTCATGGCGGCGGCGGCAGCGGCAGCGGTGAGCTCCCGCCCGGCGCCCCTGGGGCCGCGGCGGGCGCTGCGATGCCTCTTGGCGGTGCTGACGATGGGGGCGGCGGCGCCGGGCGGGGCGCGGCTGTACCAGGCCGGCGTGGACCCGGTGTGGGTGCTGGAGGGCGGCGCGGTGCGGGAGGCGCTGCGGGACTCGGCCTCGGCCTGGCTGGTGCAGTTCTACTCCTCGTCCTGCGGACACTGCGTGGCCTTCGCGCCCACCTGGCGCACCTTGGCGGGGGACGTCCACGGTGAGCCGGGGATGATGGGATGAGAAGTCCTCCAACACCCCTCCCCCGCTTTGCACAGCGCCCCAGCGCCCTCTGCCCCATCATCCCCAGCCTGAGGGGGAAGGCATCGCCTTCGAGGGCGCCCGGTTGGGGAAGGCAGCCTGGTGCCAAGTCTTGATGGAAAGGGTGGAATTTCGGGGTGACGCACACATACAGCCGGCAAATGGGGCGTTTTTTGCACCCCGGTGCCTTGACGGCCTTCCTCGAACCCTTCTGGTGGTTGCGGACCCCGTGGAGAACTTGCAACCCTTTGCCCAAGGAGGAGGGTCCTTTGCAAACAGGGAGAGTTTGCAAACTCTTCAAATTTTTATACACTGGATTTTTTAAAACAAAATTATATGTTATGGGCTGAGACTAGACTAGACTGTAGAGTAGCATATAGAGTAGAGTATGGAGTACAGTAGAGCAGTGTTTCCCAAACTTGGCCACTTGAAGATATTTGGACTTCAACTCCCAGAATTCCCCAGACAGCGAATGCTGGCTGGGGAATTCTGGGAGTTGAAGTCCAGAGAACAGTAGAATAAAATTATTTATTGGCCAAGTGTGGTTGGACACACAAGGAATTTGTCTTTGGCACCGATGCTCTCAGTGTACACATACAAAAAAATACAATACACGACCTGATGGGATTGGAAAGCCCTCTCCGTCTGCAGAAAGATGCTCCACAGCTTCTCCATGGAAGTTGTTGTTGCTAGATTTCTAGGCTAGATCTTAGATCTAAGAAGCAGTGGAGCAGATCCTTGAGATGCAGAGATTCCCTTCAAAGATCTCCTGATACCCTTGATGCCCAGAGTTCTGGGTGGATCAGTAGGCTGATTGACTCCCGGTTGGCCTGGCCAGTGTTGAAACATATGGACTCCAGGTAAGAGGTTCTTCTGCTTTCTTATCAGAGAGAGTTGAATTTAATTTAATTTATTTGACTTATGTGCCGCCTAATGTCATGGGACTCAGGGCAGCTAGTTGGAAGTTAAATGTCTTAAAATAGCTGAACTACAATTCCCAGATTCCTCGCCATTGACTGTTCTGGCTGAGATTGCTGGGATTTGTAGTCCAACAAGTTCAGAAGACTCCCATATTCTTTACTTGATTGAGGTTCTTAAGACCCATCTTTGCCGTCAGGCATGGGGGAACTGAGACATCTCCCCAGGGCCTATACAGTTTATACATGGTATGTTTGTGTGTATGCTTGCTTTTAATAATGGGGTTTTTAGTGGTTTTTTTAGTTATTAGATTTGTTCTTACATTGTTTTTGTTATTGTTGTGAGCCGCCCCGAGTCTTCGGAGAGGGGCGGCATACAAATCTAATAGATAGATAGATAGATAGATAGATAGATAGATAGATAGATAGATAGATAGATAGATAGATAGATAGATAAGATAAATAGATAGATAAGATAGATAGATAGATAGATAAGATAGACAGACAGACAGACAGACTGACTGACTATGCACCATCAAATCAATTGTCAATTCTTTGCAGTTCTGTAGATAGATTTTCTCCAGGATGAACTTACTCTTGTTTTGGTTGAGTTGCAGGTTCAGTTCTAGCATTGAAAAAGTACCTTCTAGAGGAGGGCAAACATACTGATTTTTTAAATTTCTGAATGTTACCCATCAAAGAAACTTTGAGAACATTTTGCCCCCTTTCATGGGCTGAACTGCTGCTTACGTGCCATTTGTCCCTTTGTCCAAGGAGAAGGGAACGTGTCAGTCTGAGATAGTATCTCAGCAGCTGAGAGAAGTGGCGTATTTTCTAAACACTCCAAGGCAACGTGTCATCGGCAGTGTGGTTTCTTTTGTGTGTTCAGCTGAGTGAGGACATTTGCGTGTTTTTATGCAACAGCACGCTCTTTCCACATGCTCCCCCTTTAGCTCAAGAGAGCAAACAGTAAGAAGACTTTGAGAGGGCGTACTGTATTTGGCGTGGCAAGCTTTCGAGGTTGCACGATGGAGAAATCTGGGAAGTTTCAAAATGTTTGCTAGTCCTTCTGGTTCGGGAGGTGCTTTTGCTAATCAAGAGCGTGGGAAGCTGCCTCTTGAAGCCAGGAAGTAGCCGAACACAGTGTTTCTCAGCCTCAGCAGCTTTAATAAGACGAGTGGGCTTGAATTCCTGTATTTCCCAAGCCAGCCAAGAACCCCAAATCCAGAGCCAGTTGGTCTTGCCGGGGTTCGGTTTCAACCCATTGGTCCCCATCCAGCCCCTGGCAGCCTCCAGGAACTGAGAGGGGGAAAGGGGCTGAGACGGACAGATGGGTATCATCAGCATATTGATGATATCTCAGTCCATGACGACGGATGATCTCATGCAAGGGCTTCAGGTAGAGGTTAAAGGGGCGCAGAGAGCACGGTCGAAGCAAAGCGATCGGCAAGGGCCGGGCCTCTCGGTTTTTAAATGGATGTATTTCCTGGTTCAATGTCTAGTACAATCATTCACACCTCTACTTCAAAAGAAGTCCAGCCGAGTTTGTTGAGGCCTCTGAGAGGATTTGCAGAAAAGAGAAGGGGGGTTGTTAGTTCAGCACTCAAATATCAAAGTAAAAGTGATTGGTGCTTGTGAAAATGTAAGTCCTGATGTCTTAACAAATTCTCACTTAATCACTCGTACTGTTCTTTATGGTGCTTGAAATGTATGTAGTAGTAGCAGCAGCAATAACAACAACAACAACAACAACAACAACAACAACAATAATAATAATAATAACAACAACAAGAAGAAGAACAACAACAGAGTTGGAAGGGACCTTGGAGGTCTTCTAGTCCAACCCCCTGCTTAGGCAGGAAACCCTACAACACTTCAGACAGATGGTTATCCAACATCATAAAAGCTTCCAGTGTTGGAGCATTCACAACTTCTGGAAGCAAGCTGTTCCACTGGTTAATTGTTCTAACTATCAGGACATTTCTCCTTGGTTCTCAGTTGCTTCTCTCCTTGTTTAGTTTCCGCCTATTGCTTCTTCTTCTACCCTCAGGTGCTTTGAAGAATAGCTTGACTTCTTTGTGGCAACCTCTGAGATATTGGAAGGCTGCTATCCTGCCTCCCCTGGTCCTTCTTTTCATTAAACTAGCTATGCCCAGTTCCTGCAACCATTCTTCCTGTTTTAGCCCCCAGTCCCCTGATCCTCTTTGTTGCTCTTCTCTGCACTTTTTCTAGAGTCTCAACATCCTTTTTGCATCTTGGCGACCAAGTCAGGAATAATGTACAGGAAAAATCTCATTTTTTGACCAGCGGATTTTCTAAGGAAAACATTGTCTTGATAATTAAACTACTTCTTGAATGCTGTAGACATGAATTATTGTTGTTGTTGTTGTTGTTATTATTATTATTATTATTATTATTATTATTTATTAGATTTGTATGCCGCCCCTCTCCGCAGACTCGGAATATGGTTATAGCGCCAGGAATTGTTCATGAACCAATTGAGAATTTCTTATAGTGTCCATTGAAACTGATACTGTTAAGGCAAAGAAGCAATACAGACCGTCCTCTTCTTACAACCATTCGTTTAGGGACCGCTGACCGTTTTTTCACGCTCAAAACCATTGCCGCATCCCTGTGGTCGTGTGGTCAGGGCTGACACGAATTTCAGATGCTTGGCCACTGCCCAGCAGAGTTTTCCTTCCCTTCCCCCTGGGAGGCTGCCTTTTGTGAATGGCCCAGACCTGCCTCACAGCTGGTGCCCTTAACCAAGTGTTTGTGTTGAGCCTGGCTTGCATTGTGGAAAAGACAACATTTGCATGTCCTTTGTAAAGATCATCTTGTTGCATTCGTAGGGCTTCAGAGGGGGGGGGGGGAGAGGGGGGGTTGGAAGAAGAGGAAAAACAGCAGCGGCCGAATCATGAATGAAGCCGATAACCCGAAGCCAAACTTTTGCGAGCTTGTCGTTTTATTCAGCCACAAACTAGCTTGCTCCCTATTGTGTGTTTGCCCATCTGTTCCGAAATGCTGATGGTTATCCTGGTGCCTGTTGCGTTGACAGCGTCCCATTTACAATGGCCATTTGCATCCTGTTTGTAAACTGCCCGCATCTGTTTAATAAGTCAACAAAGAGAAGGTGGGGGTTTTTTTGCAGTCCTCCCAAGGAACATCTGGCTTGGGGCTTTAAGTCACTTCTGGCGAGATGGGAGGGGGTACACGTTCGATAAATAAATGATGCTTCCTGGTTTTCCTTCCCTCTTTTTTAAAATGGAAACAAGAATGGAAGCAATTTTTTAAAGGTAGGTTTTATTTCCCAGGGTTTTCAAAAGAGAAGCAAATATTCTCATTTTGTCTTTCTGTCCGGCCAACTTGTGTTTGTTAAAGAACAAGAACAGGCCTCTTATCCACAACAGGCTCTTTTAAAACTCTTTATTTCAAACGAAAGCAAACTTTCCACAGTTGATAAAATTAGGTTTTAACTGAGAGGTCATCTTGGCGTTTGGGGCTACCTTCGCTCCTTGCACCGGAGACAAATTCCTTGTGTGTCTAAGAAGCCCACTTGGGGAAAAAAGTCTTGTGTGTTCCCAGATGTCGACAACCGTGGGATTGTGGGGTGGACGACACATTCTGTGCCCAAGTGAAAGAATCTGACCCCTTGTTTCCTTTCAGAGTGGGAGCCAGCGATCAGAATCGGTGTGATGGATTGCGGAGAGGAGAAAAACTACGAACAGTGTAAAGAGTACGGCATTCAGTATTATCCCACTTTCAGGGTGAGTCATTTCCTGCATCCTAGGAATGGTGGTCGTTGGATTTGCCTAATGTCTGGGGAAGGGTTTCCCGTGGACATTTAAATCCAGAACTGGGAATCCTCCTTCACTCCCCAAATCTGAGTCGCTCTGCACTTCTCTGTTAGTGTCTGTCTTTTGAGAGGGAGGGGTTGTCAGAGCCTTTAATAAAACATGTGGGCGATTATATTTAGAGTTGGACTGTACTACCTTTTAATTTATCTCAGGGACCGCCTTCTGCTGCACGAATCCCAGCGACCAGTTAGGTCCCACAGAGTGGATCTTCTCCGTGTCCCGTCAACTAAACAATGTCGCTTGGTGGGACTCAGGGGAAGAGCTTTCTCTGTGGCGGCCCCGGCCCTCTGGAACCAAATCCCCCCAAAGATTAGAATTGCCCCCACCCTCCTTGCCTTTCGTAAGCTTCTTAAAACCCACCTCTGCCGCCAGGCATGGGGGAACTGAGATATTCTTTCCCCCCAGGCCCTTACAATTTTATGCATGGTATGTCTGTATGTATGTTTGGTTTTTTTATATTAATGGGTTTTTAACTGTTTTTAGTATTGGATTATTGTTATATGCTGTTTTATTGCTGTTGTTAGCCGCCCCGAGTCTGCGGAGAGGGGCGGCATACAAGTCCAATAAATAAATAAAAATAAATAAATAATTTGGGCTGTTAAAACCTTTTCTTCTTCTCCTCTCTTCCCCTCCAGTATTTCAAAGCTTTTACCAAGCAGTTTACAGTTGGAGAAAATCATCACGGTGAGTTCAGATGCCCGGCCTCCTTTCTTCTTGACGGTCACTCCCAGCCACGCTGGGTCTTAATCTGCAAGACAAATGTCCCTAAGGGCATGAAGTCCATTCTGTGCGGCAGGAACAGCACAAATTCAGCCAAGTCAGCCATGAAAAGAGGGTTGAAGTGAGGTCGCAGGCTGCATGCTGGCACTCCTAACTTGAAAGGGGCCAAAGGCAGCAGTCCTCGGCCTACGACCAAGACTGCTGTTAAGTGAGCTTTGCCCCCTTTTGCCACAGCTGTTGAGTGATTTTTTCCCCAGTGCCGTTATAACTTCGAGCGGTCACTAAACAAGTGGTTGTAAGTGGAGGGCTACTTGTACTTGGAGGTGCTTTTTCCTTGGTCCTTCCCTGTTGTGCCTCTTGCCAAACTCGGTTGGGCCAGGGGCTGTCCATGGCAGGGGCGAGCGAAGGCGCTTTGCCCTTTCGGGATACCCGCCCGAGTGCCCCCTTTTCTCTTTCCGCAGCAACCTCAGATCGGGACCTCCAGACCATCCGCCAAACCATGATTGATTTTCTGCAGAACCATTCACGGGAGGCAAAACCACCAGCTTGTCCCTCTTTGGAGCCAACGCTGTGAGTCCCTGGGCTAAAAAAGAATGAAAGAAAGAAAGAAAGAAAGAAATGCCCGGAGAATTTCAGGGTGGAATTGAGGGGTCCCTGGCTCTCCCTGCACCAGGAAAATAGAGACAATTGAAGCAGGACTGCTACAAATACAGCAGCCAAACAACACATGTCAAGATCTATTTCGTGGTTTGTTTGTTACAATTATTTATTTCCTGCTTCTCAAGATGATCGTTCTCCCAACGAGAGCTGTGTAAACGATTGTGAATAAAACCCCCAGGAAGGATTTCTTTTTAGCAGCAAACTCTGTCAAAAAGCCTTTTTCATAATTTCTGCTGCTAGGCAAATAATTAGATTTATTGATTAGATTAGATTTATTGGATTTATATGCCGCCCCTCTCCGCAAACTCGGGGCGGCTCACAACAAGGTAAAAACAATACATAATAACAAATCCAATACCCACCAATCCAATTACAATTTTAAGCTTAAAAATTCATAAAAAACAACCCCAGAATATTAAAAAACAAGCACACAATCAATCTAACACCAAATAATGTGAGTTGGAAACACTTGTAGATAAGCCAGAGATGTTATATCTTACCTTTATCTCTCCTGTGATTCTTTCATTCTCATTAATTTTTTTCTTCATTATTTTGTTCTTAATAGGCCGGAAGAAGCATTTTCCCTTTTCAATCAACGCAGCCAGCGTTACACTGCCATCATTTTTGAGAGTGGGAGCTCCTACCTTGGCCGAGAGGTAATGGGACCGAAGAAGGAAATGTGAGCGTGAAAAGTCCCCGTCCTCCTCTGAAGCAGCCGTCTCCAACCTTGGCAAATTTAAGACTTGTAGCCTTCCATCCCCCAGAATTCATCAGGCAGCTTTGCTGAGGAATTCTGGGAGTTGAAGTTCACACAAGTCTTAAAGTTGGAGACCCCTGCTCTAGATGTAAGGGTGACTTCAGTCTCTCTCTATCTACCTCTAGCCCTCCCTCCAGAGATGTGTACTGCCCCCTCCCTCCTGGTCTTTCATAAAGCTCTGAAGACCTACCTCTGCCGGCGGGCATGGGGGCTGTGAGTGATGAGATTGTCTCCGGCTGATATTATGAGTGATTGAATTCGATGAATGTGTATATCTGTATATGGGGTTCTTAACACTTTTAGCCATTTGTATCATTCTTTTAAAGTAAATTAGATTTCTTTTATATTCAATTCAATTCAATTTATTAGATTTGTATGCCGCCCCTCTCCGAAGACTCGGGGCGGCTCACAACAACGATAAAAACAATATTATAATGGCACAAATCTAATATTAAAAATAACTAAAAACCCTATCATAATTAAAAACCAAACAGCACATACATACCAAACATATAATGGTGCATTTATAATATTGCACGCCGCCTTGAGTTGCTTTGAGAAGGGCAGCATAGAAATCAATCAGTCAAACAAACAAACAAACAAATGAATCCATCCATCCATCCAATCTTGAAGACTTGTGGACTTTGACTTCCAATGCATCTTTGTCACTCCGCTAAAAATAATACCGGCAGCCAAACACTGCAGGCCTAGGCAGTTAATTTACAAACAAATCCCATTTAAAGGTCGTGGAATTATCTCCCAGCTAAGCCTGTGAGGGCTCTCCATATTTATTTTTTCCTGCTGTCCAAGTGCCAGTCTCTGTGACGCTGCGTGCAACCTGTTTGCTGGGTCTGAGCAAACTTTGCCTCTGTTTACAGTAATGGCTAAGCACACAGCAAAGCACACTGGTAACTCTGTACATTACCCCCTCCAGGTGACCTTGGACCTGGGTCAGTATGAAAACATTGCTATCAAGCGGGTTCTAGATTCTGAGACTGCTTTACTTGAAAAACTTGGTATTACTTCGGTCCCTTCATTGTACCTGGTTTATCCCAACGGATCCCATGGATCAACTAACAAGTAAGTCTCGGTGAATGTGAGTTTGTAGGGATTTCAGAAAACTTTAAAGCAGTGTTTCTCATCCTTGGCCATTTTAAGATGGGAGAATGTCCTACTGCCAGGATGCTGTCTGGCGAATCCTGGGAGTTGAAGTCTGCTTAAAGTAGCCAAGGTTGAGAAATACTACGTGAAAGTAATGTTAGGATCTTCTTTGGTAGCTCCAGATACAATACCATGGTTCAGTCTTATATTTTTTAATATTAACCCTGAAATAAGTGCTTGGCCCTACTGCCATGTACTCAAAAGCCCAACTGGGCTTATTATGAGGGGGTGTCTTATTTTGGGGGAAACAGGATATGTAAAGCTAGAGCAGGCAATTGGTGGGAGGTGGGATGTTAGGAAGCCATTAAGGGACCACTTATTTGTTCATGTCCTGGGAAAAAAATCCTCAAATTGAGCCATCAATCCACTGCAAAACTTTGTAAACTCCAAATTCCTGTATTTTATCTGCAGATGGATATACGTATATACACTGCTCAAAAAAAATAAAGGGAAACCTCAAATATCACATCCTAGATCTGAATGAGAAATATTCTCATTGAATATTTCATTTGCACAACTGTTCCATTTGCACAACTGCAGGTGAAATTGACTGTCACTCAGTGTTGCTTCCTCAGTGGACAGTCTGATTTCACAGAGGTTTGATTTGCTTGGAGTTATATTGTGTTGTTTAAGGGCTCCCTTTATTTTTTTGAGCAGTGTATATAAATGCATGTACAGTGTTCCCTCGATTTTCGTGGGTTTGAACTTCGCGAAAAGTCTATACCACGGTTTTTCAAAAATATTATTTAAAAAATACTTTGCGATATAGCTTTCCCCCCCTATATCACGGTTTTTCCCGCCCAATGACGTCATATGTCATCGCCAAACTTTCATCTGCCTTTAATAAATATTTTTAAAAATAAACTTTAATAAATAAACATGGTGAGTAATAATCTGAATGGTTGCTAAGGGAATGGGAAATTGCAATTCAGGGGTTTAAAGTGTTAAGGGAAGGCTTGTGACACTGTTCATAGCCAAAAATGGTGTATTTACTTCCGCATCTCTACTTTGCGGAAATTCGACTTTCGCGGGCGGTCTCAGAACGCATCCCCCGTGGAAATCGAGGGAACCCTGTAGTATTTATTGGGAACCTTTCAGGCAGTCAGTCAGCAGCCCCCGAACGTCTGTAGCCTGTTTAGCTTGAGGTGTGGTGGTTTTGGGGTTTTCTTTTGTTAACTTTTGCACTGTCCTTCCACACACAGTTTGAAGCCTCTGCGGTCTCTCTTTTCTTCCCATTTAAAGTCACTCCCGGGAGTCAGAAGAAAAGCCACGTCCCCCCTCCCACTTCTCCAGCAAAAGAGGCCGGAGAACACGGACCTCAAGGAATGGAAAGAGTTTGACCAGTAAGCAGCTTTATTTGGCGGGTTTGGCTTTTCTCCCACTTCTGAATGTGTGGGTTCATAGAAACACAGAAGATTGACGGCAGGAAAAGCCCCCCTGGTCCATCTAGTCTGCCCTTATACTGTTTCCTGTGTTTTATCTTAGGGTGGATCTTTGTTTCTTTGTTTGTTTATTCAATTTTGATGCCGCCCTTAAACTCCAGCTCTTTAACATTCCTGCCACATTTTCAACTGTGGGTGTCTCTTGCTTTTCAGGTCCAAATTATACATGGCCGATCTTGAATCTGGGCTGCATTATTTGTTCAGGGTCGAACTTGCCACCCACAAAACCCTGGAAGGCGCTAAGCTGAGGACCTTGAAAGATGTCGTGGTACTCCTGGCCAAGGTGAGCCCTCTCCGCCTTTTTCCGTTGGGTTTTGCAGAGTGCGGTAAATCACGCCACCGAGCAGGAACCTCTTCTTAAGCTGCAGGACTCACCTAGAAAATGGAGAGGAAAGGCCCAACCAGAACCAGGACTTCCACTGCTGCTTCTCTGCCTGTGTTCTTATAGCCCCTTGAGGACTAGTCTGTGCCAAGGAGATTTGTAGTGTCCGATCACCGGGAGGTTTTATTTCTTCTGAGCTTTTGAACTTCTGCTGGAGTATCCCATCCACTGGGGACTTCTAGAAGAGGCTGTGCGCTCTGGGCTGTTCTGTGTGTGGTATTTTATATGGTGGCACAGTGGAACCTCTGCCTAAGAAGGCCTCTACTGATGAATGTTTCTAGATAAGAACTGGGTGTTCAAGATTTTTTTTTGCCTCTTCTCAAGAACCATTTTCCACTTACAAACCCGAGTCTCCGAAACTGTATCCGGAAAAGGCAGGGAGGAGCCTCCGTGGGGCCTCTCTAGGAACCTCCTGGGAGGAAATGGGGCTGGAAAAGGCAGGGAGAAGCCTCCATGGGGCCTCTCTAGGAATCTCCTGGGAGGAATCAGGGCCGGAAAAGGCAAGGAGAAGCCTCCATGGGGCCTCTCTAGGAATCTCCTGGGAGGAAATGGGGCTGGAAAAGGCAGGGAGAAGCCTCCATGGGGCCTCTCTAGGAATCTCCTGGGAGGAAACAGGGCCGGAAAAGGCAAGGAGAAGCCTCCGTGGGGCCTCTCTAGGAATCTCCTAGGAGGAAACAGGGCCTCCACCCTCCCTGTGATTTCCCCAATCACACGCATTATTGGGTTTTACATTGATTCCTATGGGAAAAATGGCTTCTTCTTACAAACATTTCTACTTAAGAACCTGGTCATAGAATGAATTCAGTTCGTAAGTGGAGGCACCACTGTATCATAAAAGTTGCCGCACGTTTAGAACATTGGTTTTCATCTTAAAACTTCTCACCTGATGAGACCTGGATATGGACTCTCCTGTTTTGGGGTGAGCTTGCTGAAGATCCCAGAACCTGCTCCGTCGGAAGGGGCACTAGGGCTCTCTCTGCGCCCAGCACAGTCTTTCCACCCAGCCCTTGCCAGCCAGGCCTTTTGGAACCGGGCTCCTTTTAACGGATGTTTTAAGGGCACTGTTTTTAATTCCGTTTCTCGCTGTGTCTCTGCATCGGAAAGCCCCTGGATCATCCTGCTGGGATGGAAATATAAGAAATAAACCAGATAAGTCAATAATGATAAATAGGCAGATTGGTTGTTTGGCAGCATATGGGGATAAAAACATTTCATAGAGAGGATTTCGTTTGAGTTGGAAAGGGAAGGCTGCGATGAAGCTGAAGTAGCTCAAGACTTCCCTGAGCGGCACAGGGGAGAAATTCCAGCTTTCATTGCAGGGAATGTCGAATTTCCCCAAAGTAGAGACGCGAAAGTAAATACACTATTTTTGGCTATGAAGAGTGTCACAAACCTTCCCTTCACACTTTAAACCCCTAAATTACAATTTCCCATTCCCTTAGCAACCATTTATATTATTACTCACCATGTTTATTTATTAAAGTTTATTAAAAAAAAATTATTAAAGGCAGACAAAAGTTGTCATCAGGTGGAAAAAACCTTGGCATAGGGGAAAAAACCATAAATTATTTTTTAATTAATATTTTTGAAAAACCGTGGTATAGACTTTACGCGAAGTTCGAACCCGTGAAAATCGAGGGACCACTGTATACATAATTAAATCCCACCCTCCCTCCCCAGATCCAGTCAGCTCACGTAGGTTATTAAATCTTGCCTCCAACCGAGCCCTAAAACAGACAATCTCCTGCGGTTGGGCAGGTTGCACAAAGGACACAGCTCTGCCGCTGATCTGTTTCAAACAGAAAAACTGAACTTTGGTTTCTCAGGTTATTCGTGAAAGCTGGTTGTGTTGCCTTTCAGTTCTTCCCACCACCAATACCGGTGTCCCTGGTGGCTTTGGGGGGGTGGAAGGGGAGGGGAATTGTCAGATACAACAATTCCGATTCCTTGAAGACCTGTCACTCACTCTGCCTTCCCTTCAGCTCTTTCCGGGCCGTCCACCTGTGATGAAGTCGCTGGAGACCTTACAGGTGTGGCTGCTGAGCCTCCCGCTGGACCAGATCCCTTACAACGCCATCCTGGAGCTGCTCAACAATAAAATGCATGTAAGCTCCCTGCTAGGTTTTTGGTAGGAGATGTGGGATTAATAAGAACAAAAGAAGGGGGGAAAGGAGGAGGAAGAGAAGAAAGAGGGAGGGAAAGAGAAGGAAAAGAAGGGAGGAAGCAAGGGAGGTGGAAAAGGAAGGGAGGAAGATGGCTACTTAAGGACCATTTAAAATTACAATGGACTTATTTACAACCCCTCCTTGAAGTTACAATTCTCCCTCGTGGCTGCATCTTGGGTTCTCGGCAGCTGGCTTGCATTTACATCCAGTTGCCACATCCCGTGTCACGTGACCACAATTAGTGATGCTTTTTGTCGTTATCGGTTGTTTTAAAAAAACCCTTCCTAGTCCGAAGAATGGATTGATTGGGATGAATAACATAATACGATGGCATTAGTGAAATTTTAATAGGGGTTTATATTATAGTTATTTTTGTGATTTAAATGTTATACTGTCTTTGCTATTTTATTCTTGTCAGCTGCCCTGAGTCCTTCGCGAGTGGGCAGCATACAAATTTAATTAATAATAGATAAACTAAATAAATAAATTCACTTTACGATGGTGGCGAGTCCCTGGGTGAGATGAACTGGATGGAGTCCCCAGTTTACGACCACAATAGACCCAGGAATTTCTTCCCTTCCTTTCTCCCTCCCTCCCTCCTTCCTTTCCTTCCTTTTTAAAAAATTATTATTATTATTATTATTATTATTATTATTATTATTAATTAGATTTGTATGCCGCCCCTCTCCGTAGACTCGGGGCGGCTTCCTTCCTTTCTCTTCCCCCCTTTTTTCTCTTCATCCTCTTCTTCCTCTTCCCTTTCTCAGCTGCACCACAATAGACTTCTGCCTGGCGGAGTGTGTGGCAGTGGGGCCTCACCCAGTCTTTTCCCCCCTTTCTAGATCTCCGGCCTTTTTCTGCCCAGCCGTCTCCAGTGGGTCGGGTGTCAGGGCAGCCAGGTGGGACTGAGAGGTTACACCTGCTCCTTCTGGAAGCTCTTCCACACCTTAACCGTCCAAGCAGCAGCCCAGCCCAGAGCCTTGCTCAACACAGGTAAGGGAAAAAGAGGGTGAATGCAGGTGAAGAGTGGCTGGCAGCGGGAGGGGAACTTCCAAAGAGGGGCTACAAAAATAGTGGAAGGTCTTAAGCATAAAACTGATCAGGAAAGACTTCATGGACTCAATCTGTATAGTCTGGAGGACAGAAGGAAAAGGGGGGACATGATCGAGACATTTAAATATGTCAAAGGGTTAAATAAGGTCCAGGAGGGAAGTGTTTTTTAATAGGAAAGTGAACACAAGAACAAGGGGACACAATCTGAGGGTAGTTGGGGAAAAGATCAAAAGCAACATGAGAAAATATTATTTTACTGAAAGAGTAGTAGATCCTTGGAACAAACTTCCAGCAAATGTGGTTGGCAAATCCACAGTCACTGAATCTAAACCTGCCTGGGATAAACATCTATCCATCCTAAGATAAAATACAGGAGGTGCTGATTGCTCCATTGGGGCCTCTCTAGGAGTCTCCTGGGAGGAAACAGGGCCTCCACCCTCCCTGTGGTTCCCCCAATCGCACGCATTATTTGCTTTTACACTGATTCCTATGGGAAAAATTGCTTCTAAGTTCGTAAGTAGAGGTGCCACTGTACATCGATAAGTGTAGCTTAAGAGGTGTACTTAATTTTGCAAATAATGTGGATCCTCCTCTTCAGAAAATGTATGAGTGACATCTTCCATACCCAGAGGCTGTGCCACGTTTGTTAAATTTGAGGCCGTGAGCCCTGAAATATCATCCTGCTTCGAAATCTTGTTCTCTGTTCTGTGACCTCGAAACCCTGTGTGTCTGTGGCTTTCACAGTAAAGAGGGTCTCCCCTCCCTTAACTAATACCCTAATCTTGACAAGAGCATCTTTTCCTTTTATGTACCAAAGACAAATTCCTTGTGTGTCCAATCACACTTGGCCAGTAAAGAATCCTATTCTATTCTGTTCTGACGTAAGAAACATCCCTGGCTATGGGTCTACAGCTGGACGATGGTTTGAATTGGGTCATTTTACCCAGATCTTCTTCCCTGGTTGAAAGTTTCCGTCCATTTTCCAAGCTCAGCGCGACGGCCGTCCGTGTCTTTTCCCACCCGTCTGGTCTTGATCCAGGCCGTTTCTTGTAACAGGAGAATTGGGTCAGGCCGAAGCAGCGGGATTATGTCTTTGAGGGTTTCTACTCCTTATTGCTGGCTGTTAATTCCCGCCTCCTAGAGAGCCCCTAATCCTCCCGGCCACAGGTGGAGTGTGATGGGCCTTGCCCATTTTGAAGATTAGAAGGATCCAGGATCGAGGCAGTTTTGCCGGGAGAAAGAGAAAGGAAGGATTAGGTCAAGAGACACGACATCTGTTTACAAGGTGCAGGCGGCTAATAAATGAAACACACACAATAGCCGCTTGACCGTCTCTTTTCTTATAATTATGGAGAATTCAGAGGACAGATTCTGCACGGGAAGTCTGGAATAAATTCACTCCTTTCCAAAGGGAGTTTTCCCCGCCTTGGCCTTAAGGTCAGAGTTGCACTAAGATAAGGGATATATCTTATGAACGAGTAAGTAGGTCAAGAGGGAAGATTGAGCAAGGGTTGTTTCCTCTCTCTCTTCCCAGCTCTCGGCAGAGAAAGAGCCGCCCAGAGGCCTCAGGGAGGATGGATGGATGGATAGATAGAATAGATGATGGATAGGTAGGGAGGTAGGGAGGTAGGTAGATAAATAAGATTAGATAGATAGATAGATAGATAGATAGATAGATAGATAGATAGATAGATAGATAGATAGATAGGCAGGCAGGCAGGCAGGCAGGCAGGCAGGCAGATAGATAGATAGATAGATAAGATAGATTAGATAGGTAGGTAGGTAGGTAGGAAGGTAGAAGGGTAGGTAGGTAGATATGTAGATAGATAAAATAGATTAGATAGAGAGTGAGAGAGATTGAAATTAGGGAGATGATGGATAGATAGATACAGTGGTACCTTTACTTACAAACTTAATTCGTTCTGTGACCCGGTTCTTAAGTAGAAAAGTTTGTAAGTAGAAGCAATTTAGAAGCAAATAATGCGTGCAAACCCATTAGGGAAGAAATAAAAGCTTGGAATTTGGGTGGGTGGAGGAGGAGGAAGAGGAGGAGGAGGACAGTCGCTGCCCAGAGCGAAGGGAGCGTTTCTTTTCTCTGGGCACTGGCAGAGGTTTATTCCCTCTCCAAGTGCCCAGAGAAAGGAAAACGCTCCGTTCGTTCTGGGCTGCCGAAGCCTCCTTTAGCGCCACCGAAAGGCTCCTCTGGCAGCCCAGAAAAGCCAGAGATGGCCGGGGGAAAGGCCCACATCCCTCCATGTAAAGTCCTCAGCGGCCCACCTGAGAGGATGCTCACCTGAGACGTTAACAGGTGTCAGGGAAGGGCCCACAGGCTCTTTTATCGGTTGCTTCTTGCAGGCTTTGAGGACAGTCCGCGGGGGGTGCTCCAGGCCATGCAGAGGTACGTCCAGGATTTCTTTGGCTGCCGAGCCTGCGCCGAGCACTTTGGGGAGATGGCCAGAGCCTCTCTGGATTCCGTGCAGAGCTGGGACGAAGCGGTGCTGTGGCTCTGGGAGAAGCACAATGTGGTCAACACCCGACTGGCAGGTAGTTTTCAAGGGACGACTTGGGCCTTCAAATGGCTTTTTCCTGCAGGGGTAACTGCAGTGGGGGAAAGGGTGGGCGGTCTGTCTTCCTATCAGTCTTCCTTCCTGCAAGGGTTTTTTTAGAAGTGGTTGGCCATTCTTAGGGCTAAGAGAGAAGGAGGGGCCCAACTGGCTTCAAAATGGGTGAACCGTGCGGTCAGGCAGTAGGAAAAGCGAGTCAAAGGCTCGGCTGTATCACAAGCAGGAAGAAGGAGATGGTGAGACCCCATTTGGAATACCGTGTCCAGTTCTGGAGACCTACAAAAAGATATGGATCAAATTGAACAGGTCCAAAGATGGGCTACAAAAATGGTGGAAGGTCTTAAGCACCAAACGTATCAGGAAAGACTTCATGAACTCCTCCACGAACTTCCTTCGTCTGGAGGACAGAAGGAAAAGGGGGGACACGATCGAAGCATTTAAATATGTGAAAGGATTAAATAAGGTTCAGGAGGGAAGTGTTTTTAACAGGAAAGTGAAAATATTATTTGACTGAAAGAGGAGTAGATCCTTGGAACAAACCTCCAGCAGACGTGGTTGGAAAATCCAGTCACTGAATGTAAACATGCCTGGGAGATCCATCCCATAGATCCATCCTAAGATAAAATTTGTACTGTTTTGCTGTTGTGAGCCGCCCCAAGCCTTCGGAGAGGGACGGCATACAAATCTAATAAATAATAATAATACTACTAATAAAATACAGGCCAGAGTAGAAGGGCAGACTAGATGGACCAGGAGCTCTTTTTCTGCCGTCAATCTTCCATGATGCAACCTTAGCTTTTCTGTGCCGCAGGTGCCAAAGAAAGCTTCGATCAATCAGAATAGAGCTGGAGGGGACTTTGAAGGTCTTCTAGTCCAGCCCCCTGTCAGGCAGGACACTCTACACCGTTCCAGACAGGTGGCTGTCCAGTCTTTTCTTAAAACCCTCCAGTCATGAAGCCCCTACAGCCTCTGAAGGCAACGTCTGCTCCACTGCTTCATTGTCCTCACCGTTAGGAAGTCCCCCCCTCCCCTTAATTCCAGGTTGCTTCTCTCCCTGATGGATTTCTTTCCTGTCTCGCCTTCTGGCGCTTTGGGAGATTAGTTGACCCCTCCTCTTTGTGGCAGCCCCTTCAATACTGGGGAACTGCTATCCCCTCACTCGTAGTCCTCCCTTTCTCCAGCCTGGCCCTTCCCAATTCCTGCAACTACTCTTCATTTGTTTTTGTCTCCGGGCCTTTAACCGTCTTCCTTAGTTTTGTAACCAATTCCTGGCTGTGGAGGGAGAGCATCACGGTCACGAGAGATGACAGGACCACTTTGTACTGCGCTGGAGAGGCCAAAGTTGGCATGTGTTGTGTCCCGTTCCGGTCACCATGATGCATATGTAATCAAAGGCTTGATTAAATGAAGAAGCCAGTGATCCCTGATCACAGATCAATGTTGTGTTCGTTGGGCTCCCTTGTTCTAGCCTGGGGGGCTGGAGGGTGGCAAGGTGGAGGGGCCTGGTGAAGAATTTCCTACCTCCTCATCCTCACTTTGCTTTATATTAGTGGAACTTTTAAAATCTAAGATCCTCATTCATTGTTTTAATGTTTTATACCAGTGAGGGCGAACCTATGGCACGAGTACCACAGGTGGCACGCAGAGCTATATCTGCTGGCATGTGAGCTGTTGCCCTAGCTCAGCTCCAATGTGCATGTGTGCGCTGACAGAGGCTCTGTGAGGGCGTTTTTGGCTTCCAGGGAGCCTTCAAGGGATGGGAGAGGGCGTTTTTACCTTCCCCCCAGCTCCAGTGAAGCCTTTGAAGCCTGGGGAGAGTGAAACACGAGCCTCCTGGGCCCACCAGAAGTTGGAAAAGAGGCCATTCCCTGCCTGCAGAGAGTCTCTGGGGAGCGGAGGAAGCTGTTTTCACCCTCCCCAGGCATTGAATTACGGGTGTGGGCACTCATGCATGCACACTAGTGCTCGCACACACTCTTTCACCATCACTGTTTTATGCTGTACATTAACCGATATGTGTAAGCGGCCTGGAGTCCCCTTGGGCAAGATGGCTGGCACACAAGTTGGGGTGAATAAATAAATACTCGGCTCCTAAACTAATGCAGCCCCTGGTGTTTCATATCTCTTCTTCCGGCAGGCGATTTGAGCGAAGACCCCCAGTTCCCCAAAGTACAGTGGCCCACCCTGGCCCTTTGCCCTGCGTGCCACCAGGTGACCCACGGCCCCTCTGCCTGGGACAAGACTCAGGTCCTCCAGTTCCTCAAACAGCATTATGGCCGCCACAACCTGGCCCACACCTACCTCGAAGAAGCCGACAACGCCGAAGGACAAGAGGCCCAAGGCGGAGGAGGAGGAGAAGCGTTCCCGAAGGAAGCCGTGCGGGAGCCCAACAAGGGCCAGGATTCACAAAAGTCCTTGGGCTCAAAGTCCAAAGGCTTTGGCCACGTGGTCCCCAAGGAGGAGTCCGTCATCGACCCAGGGAAAAGGCCAGCTGACTCGGTGGCGGAGCAGGAAAGGAAGCAGGCGGTGTCCTTCTTGGGGGTGGGCTTCTCCAACATCGACATGAGCCTCTGCATCGTCCTGTACGTCGCGTCGTCTTTATTTTTAATGATCATGTTCTTTTTCTTCCGCGTGCGATCCAAGCGCTGGAAAGTGAGGCACAACCGTCCCTACGTATAGCGGTTCCTCCGGAAATCATGTTTCGCTCTGGAAACGGCTCTCTTGCGCTCGCCTGCAACTCGGGCGGCAGGGAATCAGGATTTTTAATTTTTATTTTTACAGCGCAACGTTTTTAATTTCATGAGACCGTGCCATGGTCTGCTTTTCTTTGCCGCTGGACACTTGGAACTTGGAGCGGTATAGGAAAAGGGTTTTTTTCTGAAGAATCATTAAAAGGGTGCTGGTGATCTTTCCCCCTGGGTTCCCTAGTCTGCTGTGGTTTATGAAACGGTTCAAGAAAATCAGGGTGCTTGCAGGGTGTTGGAACAGGTGCTTATAACAAAAACCAAGTTTTGGTGCAAACGCTTAGATGATATAACCCAACCAGTGTCTTTAAAAACGTTCAAAAAGCTGGTTTTAACAAACTCAGAGGCAGCCTGAGAAAAATTCCATGGATAAAAATCTTAAACGGGGAAACAACTCAAGAAACATGGCCAACTCTGAAAAATATGATCATAAAAGCCCACTCCAACACAATACCTCTGAAAAAGAAAAAATGCAAGAAGCAGCATTTTTATGACAGACTGAAAGACAAAAAGCTTAAGTCAAAAAAATGGAGAGGGCCACATAACTGAGGCAGAATTTCAGCTGGATTTTCAAAGATGGAGTCAGGAAAGCAAAGGCTCAGAATGAGCAGAAACTTTAAATGGAAGTCAAATATAACTTTGAAAGGTTTCTTTCAACATATAAATAATAATCAAGGAAACAGTCGGTCCTAAAGTATCAGGCGATAGAGAGAAAGCAGAGCCGATTAACCCAAAGAAAACCGATAGCCCAACCTACCAAAAACATCATTGTAAAGGACAGACTAGAAATAAGAATTAAACAAGAAAATGGTAAGCGAACACCTGTCTGATGAATACAAATGACCTGATGGGTTACATCCCAGAGTTCTGAAGGAGCTGGCAGATGTGATCTCAGAACCATTGTACCATATCTTTAAAAAATCCTGGAATTTTCCCCACCGGGGATCTACCAGAGGATTGGAAAAGAGCTGATGTGGTTCCCATCTTGAAAAAATGGAAAGAAACATCCAGGAACCTACAGACCAGTCAGCCTAACATCAGTACCTGGCAGAATCGAGGGGGTGGGGGACGACATCTGTGAACAGTTAGAAAAGAATAAAGTTATTATAACTAGTAGCCAGCACAGGTTTGTTAACAACGGATGTCAAAGCAACTTACTTCATTCTTTGACAAAGTGACTGTATTAGTAGACCAGCAAAATGCTGTGGATATAGTATAGTAGACTTCAGCAAAGCATTCGACAGAGTAGACCACAAGCCACTTCTTGGTAAACATCACCACCCAATGGATTTGTAACTGGCTGACAGGCCATACCACATCTATAAGGAGGGGGATCAGAAGTGGAACACCACACGGTTCTGTCTTAGGCCCAGAGCTCTTCGGAAATGACTTGGATAGAAGGAGAATAGAAGGGGAACTCGTCAAATTCACAGATGACTCTTAAGCTGGACTAGAAGATCTCCAAGGTCCCTTCCAGCTCTTCTGATTGACTAGAGTCACTAGATGAAGAGATCAGGAAAAGCAAGTTCTGGGCTGCCATCTAGTAGTCATGCAACATGCTGCCAGACTACATCGCCCATAATTCCCAGCCCCTCTTAGCGCTGCTGCTCTATCACAACAGGGGAGCCATAATGGAAAGGACATAGAACATTAAACAATAGGACCGGAAGGGACCTTGCAGGTCTTCTAATCCAACCCCCTGGTCTTGCCACCTCTGGGGGCTTCCGTGTGTGCCTGCCAGCCCAATTTTGGGTGGGGAAGGGAGCAGGCCAAGGGCTGACCCTGGGTGGGACATCAAAGGGAGGAAACACCCCCCCACCCCCCCGGGAGAAGGAGTCTTCAATCTCTGACCCTCAGGCTTGCTGAAATTGGAAGGACCCAGGCAGTGGGAGCTTCACAGGGCTGGGCATGGGGGTTAGGGCCTAAATGAGGCACAGCCTCATCCTGCAGCTTCAAGGGCAGGTGCCTCCCCCCCCCCACTGGAGACCCAAGAAGAAACCCCCAAAAAAACAATGGAAGGGGTTGGGGGCTGGTCCTAAAATCCAGATGCCTGGAGAGGCTGTCTTGCCTCTAGCAAGCAACAGGTGGGAATCTGAGCATTGGTGGGTTTTTAAAATATTAAATCCCCCTCTAAATCTATCCCTTCCCTCTTTTCCTTCCATCTTCATGTCTCCTTTTTCCTCTCCTTTTAAGACTGGTTTTTAAGATTTGCCAATAAAGCCTTGTGAATCCCAGCTCTGCGGGCTTCATTTTGGAAACTCTTTGCCTTTAATGGTTGAGGCTGAAGCAGCGGGGGGGGGGGGGGGGGGAGGGGGGTGGCAGGCTGGGATGGGCGTTGAGACAACAAAGGGGCATCTACTTACTCGCTCTAGTCACTAGAACAGGAGTCCCCAAACTTGGCAACTTTAAGACTTGTGGATGTCCACCACCCAGAATTCTCCAGCCAGGAAGTCCAGAAGTCTTGAAGTGGCCAAGTTTGAAGACCTCCGAACTAGAACCAGTTCAGCCCCTCGACACGCTGTTGAGGGAGGGGAAGGAAATAAAAATACCATATAACTAAAATTAATTTCAAATTAAATTTAAATTGCCTTATAAGCTTATTTAATAAATAAATTATGGGACCGCCTCCTGCCGCATGAATCCCAGCGGCCGGTTAGGTCCCGCAGAGTCGGCCTTCTCCAGATCCCGTCAACTAGACAGTGTCACTTGGCGGGACCCAGGGGAAGAGCCTTCTGGGGGGGCGGCCCTCTGGAATCGGCTCCCCCCAGACATTCGCACCGCCCCCACCCTCCCAACCTGTAAGAGTCTCAAGACTCATTTATGCCGCCAAGCTTGGGATTATTAGACTGGGCGTATGTGTAGTCCATATGTTTTTGCACTGAAGGAGTTGCAGGTTGCAAGATATATTTTTTTTCTGAAACCAAATTGTTTGTTAGAGTAGGTTGTTAGTTTCTAGGTGGAGAGTAATTGATTGGTGGTATTATTATTATTATTATCAATACAACACAGCAAACAAGATCACTATGCTGGATTTTGTATTTCATCACCAGTCGGGCTCTTCGCATGCACCTAGGACTGCGTAATGTAGCGGTGAATTTATTATTATTATTATTATTATTATTATTATTATTATTATTATTATTATTATTATTATTATTATTATGGTTGTTGTCATAATTTGCCTGTACTGTACCTACTTTGCTTATGTTGATGTTTATGCCACTGGGCATACTTGCCTACTTCCGGGACTGGCTAACGGGGCATCTCTTCAGCACCGCGGAGAGCTCCCCCGGAGACTCTTTGCCCCCCTCAGCCTTTGTTTTGCTCACAGCCGGGCGGGGCAACAGGAGGAGCGACGGTAGGGGTGGGGGGCTGCGGGGTTCAAGTGACGCCGGGCAGTTGGGGGGGGATCCCCGGCCGCCTCGTCCCCCGCGGCCACTCCCCTCCAAGCCCTCCCTCCAGCCACCCAACCGGCTCTCTTGCATTCCGCTTGGAGGCTCCCGGCGTTGCCAGCCACCGTCCCTCGGGCCAAGGCTTGGGTGGGAGTCCCTATTCCTGCGTCCAGACGACCTCCTTCTTCCTCCGACCCCCCCGGGCGGAGATTTCTTCCCCGGCCGGGCAGCTCAGCGACATGCTCCTGGAGCGCGCCCGCGGGGAGAAAACTGCCCCCGCCGAGCCCTGCGCCTTCGGCAGGAACCCAGGTAAGTCAGCCCCGACGGGCGCCCCCTCCCCCGAGAAAAGCCCGGGAGCCCTTCGGGACTCCCGAAGGGGCCCTGCCTCCGGCGGAGAAAGTCGCCTCTTCTGCGCTCCCGCCGCCCCCCAGGCAAAAACCCCGAAAATCCCGACGGCGGAATGGGGTGGGGATCTTTCCTAAATATTAGGAAGGGCTCTCGGTCGCTCTTGAACCGGACGGTGGTTCTCGTTTGCGCTTCCCCCCTTCTCTCGCCTTCCTTTGCGCCGAAGGTTAAGGTCTTCTCCCCCTTTCCTCCCCTTCTTCAAGGAGGCGCCCCCTGTAAACCTTTGGAGGTAGACTGGGATTTTCTTTTACCTCCTGGTCGCTTTTATTCTTTCTCCTTCCTTCCTTCCTCCCTTCCTCCCTCCCTCCCTCCTTTGCCTGCCTTCACTATCTTTCAATCCTTCATTCCTTCCTTCTCTCCTTCCCTTCTTTGCCTGCCTTCACTACCAGTCTTTCCTTCCTTCTTTCCTCCCTTTTTTCCTTCTCCTCGATCCCAGCCTTTCCTAGAGAAAGGGATCCGTTCAAAGAATCCTAGTTCGACTTATACTGTTGAGTGAGTGGAACCCTAGATCTTGCTAGGAACGTGAGTGAGCGTATATATGCTGGTTGGATTTCGTCAATGTTTTTATACTGGTTTTATGTTTTGTTTTATTCCTTGGAAGCCGCCCGGAGTCCTTCGGGAGCTGGGTGGCATACAAGAACCACTAATAAATAAATAGAGAAATAAATACTATATACTGTACACCAATGCTTAAAAGGACCCCTCACCCTCCATTTCCCCTCCCGTGGGTGGGGGGAGCCCAAACCCAAGAGGCGAGGGGGGGCACGTTATTTGGGGGATAGGAGAGAGAAGGCAAAACGCTTCGGCCTCCATTGGGGCAGAGGCCGCCCCCACCGCAGCTCGCCCGAAGTCGTTAGGACGCAGCCTGGCTCGGCGGGGCTGAACAGCTGCCAGGCGCGTCTCTTTCCACTCCAGAGTGGCGGGTCTTCCGACCACGGAACGCGCCCTCCCACCGCGGGCCCACTTCCCCTCTGCTGGACACCCTCCGGGGCAGCAGGGCAGCCTGGGTCCGGGCCGCCGAGGACTCCGGAAGGTCAGCTCGGGACCCAGAAGCTCCCCCCCCGTTTACTATTATTATTATTATTATTATTATTGTTGTTGTTGTTGTTGCTGTTGTTGTATTATTATTATTATTATTATTATTATTATTATTATTATTATTATTTACATTTGTATGCCGCCTCTCTGCGAGTCTTCTAAATCTAATAAATAACATCACTTGGGGTCTTTTGAGGGGAGGGCGAGATGCCTGGGGCTCCCCGGAGGGGCTGGAACGAGGGAAAGGGAAGGGCGAGGGAGGGAGCGGAAAGGAAGGAAAGGAAAGGGAAAAGAGAGGGAGCAAGGAAAAGGAAAGGTAAGAGGGCGGAGGAGAGAAAAGGGGAGGAAGGAGGAAGGAAAGGAGAGAAGGAAAGGAAGAAGGAAGGCACGGAGAAAAGGAGGGAAGGAAGGAAGGAAGGAAAGGGAAAGCGAAAAACGGGAGGGAGAAGAGAAAGGAGGCCCGCATTCGGGGGCATCTGTTGCGCGGGGCGCGCAGCTGGAGAAGCCACCAGTGACCCGCGTCTCCCCTGCGTGGCTTCGGGAGGGTCGCTTGGCTCCCCCGGCTTCTTCTCGGCCCGCTCCCTTGAGCGCCCGAGGGGTGGGAAGGCTTGAAGGCTTAAAACCAGGGTTAAAACGTCGCCTTGTCCTTAGAACTCCGGCTTGCGGGGCCTCGGGGGGGGATTCGGAGCAGCGGTTCCGAAGGGGCGGGGTGGGCTGTCAGTCAGCCTCTCTTGGGCAGCCGAGCATCGCGGATGGCCCTGACCTTTGGGGCTCTCCATGGCGACCCCGCAGTTTCCAGGAGCCGCGAGCGCCCAGGTAACCCGATCGCGGGCGGTTCGCTTACCTGCCTTTACCACCTGAGTCTCTTGGGCGGAGCTCCGTGAAAACCCAACGTGGGAACGGGTGGCGGGCGCAGGGGAGGCTTTTCCTTCTCGGGAAACGTGTCCAGGAAAAAGGGAGGAAGGAAGGAAGGAAGGAAGGAAGGAAGGAAGGAAGGAAGGAAGGAAGGAAGGAAGGAAGGAAGGAAGGAAGGAGCTGATTTTAAACCGGTAAGCAGGAGCGAACCTGGTTACTTGGAAGGAAGTCCCCACACTTCTGGCTTTACTATCCTTGTTATGGGAAGCCCCCCCCCCGCCCCTCTCGGTGCTCCCTTTCCTTAGATGGAGGTTCGATCAAGGTCGCGTTTTGACCGCACAATATTTAACAAGAAAGCGAAGTTTTTCATTTTCTTGGGAAAGGGTTTCTGCCACTTAATATCAGAATCGGCTCCCCGAATTTTTTTTTTAATGGTATATATAAGAAACAACCCCCAATTTGGTGGTGGGGTGTGAATGTTTGTCTGGTGGTAGGCACCAATCACAGAGCACTTGTATGTTGTGTGTGTGTTTTATATTCTATATTTTAAAATCAATAAAATAATAATAATAATAATAATAATAATAATAATAATAATAATAATAATAATAAAAAGAATCGGCTCCCCGAAGGCCTTTCGACCGGCTTCCAAATAATCATTTTATAGGCTAGAGAAGTCTTGGTGGACTGTGCCGCCTTTTTGCATTAGTGGAAAAGGAGAGAGAGGGAAGGAGGGAGGGAGGGAGAAGGGACAAAGGAAGAAAAAGGAAAGGAAGAAAAAGAAATGAGAAAAGAGAGAAGGGAAGGGAGGGAAGGAGAAAGGGAAGGAAAAGAAAAAAGGAGGGAGGGAGTGAAAAGGAAAGGGGAGGAGAGGGAGAGGAAAAAGGGAGGGTGGGACGAAAGGAAGGAGAGAAAGGGAAAGGAGAAAAACGGGAGGGAGAGAAGAGAGAAAGGATTAGTAGTAAACGAGTCTTATTGCACTTTGAAGATTATGAAATTAGTTCAGAGAGAAGTTTAGCTCGACCCGAATTTCCTTTCATTGGATTAAGGGGGAAAAAGGGAGACGATTCGCAGCTTCTAGGTCCGACAAAAGCCGAGGTTGGAGGGAGCGAAGAATATATTTTAATTTAGAAAGAACGATTTTCTGCCTTTTGCGGAGTATTTGCCCATAATTCCCTTGAGGATCCCATCAAATGGAGCCCCTCCCCCCGCCATCATATTCCGCGGGGCTGAAGGGGGTGCGGTTGATCCCCCCCCCCCGCCAATTCCCCCTAAATAATTGGAATCCTTTTTTCAAGGCAAAGATCCCCAGCAGAGACAGATCGTTCACATACCGCTTGTCCGTCAAGGCATTCAGGAACGTTTTAGCTGATGAAGTCCCTTCCCCTTTCCCTATTAGTAAATTAAACCAGAATAAATTTGCATACATCTCCAAGCAGAACCACTGCAGCAAAACGCCTCCTCGGGACAAATTTAAGCCTGGCCAAAGTCTTCCTTTGGCCTTTGGAAGGAGAAGCCGCTCCTTGGACGCCCCCGAATGCAGAAACGGGGGCTTATTGCGTTCTTCTGAGGGCCCCGCGATGGCAAGCGAGGGGGGAAGCACCTATGAACGTGACCCCCCCCCCCTCTGTCTGACGGGCTCTTCAAAGCTTCCCTCGACGTAGGTGGGCTCCTATCCAGAAGTCGCCCGAGATCGCGGCTCTGAACGATTTCAGCAAAGATCCACTTGGAGGGAAGGAAAACTCGATCCCCCTAAAGATCTCCTCCTTCTCCTCAGGCTTCTGTGGGTGCATCTTCTGGGCCTCCTCCTGTTGTCACTCACTGTCTGGGGAAGCCGAGGGCTCCAGGAATCGGGAGCTAACGGAGGGGTGGGCTAGATGGCCTCTTTCCAAGCTGGGATCCTCTCCGACTCTCTTACGCCGCATCTTCCCATCCTTTGAGGAAGACTACAAGCGAAGGAGCTATTTATTCCCCTCCCGTCACCCCACCCACCTACTCGCCTCCGGGGGTTCTTGCATTACTGGGCTGCTGAGGAAGGGGCGATCCTCACCGGACCCTCGGCGGAGGAGCTGCTCCGTTTTGAGGTCCGGATTAACCCCCGGAGGGCTGTTGTGTCGCTCTCGCTCTTCTCCTTGGCCCAAGTGGCAAGGAGTCCCCCTGGAAGGCCTCCATCCCCGCTTCTCCCCACCCCCTGTCGAATGCCATTGCCTTCCTCGGGTGGGGAGGGGAAAGGAGTGACTCCACCCCGCCTCCCGCCTTGGGTTGGACTCAACCGGCTCCTCCGCTGGCCAACCAGCCGCTGTCCGTGGTGCTGACGGAGCGGCGCTGGCCCAGGCACCGGGGTCCTTCAAGGGGAGGGGTTCTGCAGAGGTTTTCCCCGCCTCCCCCACCCCGCGTCTCCCCCCCTCCTCCCCCCCCCCCGGATCTTCAGTGCCCGGCTGGTCGAGTTTCCCCAGAGCGGGAGGCGAGCAAGATGGACGCGGGGAAGGAGGCGCGGCGGCGGGGGGGCGGCGGCCGGGAGCCCCCCAGCAGCACCGAGACGCTGTTGGCGCTGTTGGCGCGGAACCAGGAAGGCCGGGCAGGTAAGGGGGGGTCGCGGCTGGAGGGGGAGAGGAAAGGCCCAAGGATGCTCTCAGACTGCCTCCCGTCCAGGGGATTCATTTCGGCCCTGAACCCCCCCCCCCCCGTCGCCCACCCCCTCAAGCAAAAATCCAGTCACGGGCAGTGGGGTTCTTGATACCAGTTCAGGGCAGGACGCCTCAAGATGACCAAGGGGTCCCGAACTGGGGAACAGAAGAGGAGGGTGGAAATTGGGGGAGGGTAGACTGCGCCCCCCCCTCCCGCCGCCTTGGGGGAAGCAGCCCAGGAGCCCCGGAGGAGATTCGACGCCCCCCCCCACGCCACAGCTCTGGCGCCTTCCTTTATTTTGGGGTGGGACGGGGAGACGATTCCGAAGGGTGGATAAGATCGACTCTCCCGGGAAGAGCGGGCGGGCGGAGGGGGGTTTGTCTCTCTTCAGGAGCCCCGGCAGCAGCCGAGTAACTTGGCGGAGTGGGTGGGGTGGGGACCCGCGATCCGCTCCGCATTTTCTCTTGCGGAGAACTGGCCGCCCCTGCTGAGAACCAGAAAGGTCCTGGGAAGGAAGAAAGGAACGAAGGAGGGAGGGAAGGAAGGAAGGGGAAAAGGAAGGAAGGAAGGAATGAGAGAAAGAAGAGAGGGAGGGAAAGAAGGAAGGAAGGAGGGGATAAAGGAAGGAAGGAAGGCAGGAAGGAATGAGAGAGAAGAACCGGGCCATCTTCTCCCCATTCTGGTCCCTGGGGAGTTCCTCCTGGCGCGAAGGGTTCCTCCCCCCTCCTTCCTGAGAAGGGGTCTCCTCGCGCGCACCCCCAAATTGGGACGTTTTGCGCCCAGATGGAGGCCTTTTCTAAGCCCCGTTTCCCTCCTCCGTTCGACTTCTTTCTTTTTTCTCTCTCTCTTCCTTCCTGCCTTCATCCCTCCATCTCGCCTTCTCTTGTCTTTCTTTGGCCTTCGTTCGATTTTTTTAAAGGTATTGTTTCATCAGTTAATCGATCAACCATTCTTGTGTTTGCTCTTTCTTTCTTTCTCTTTTCTCTTTCATCCTTCCTCATCCTCCTTTCCTTTTCCCGGGTGGACAGTGGTGCGTGGGGAAGAGCTGGAAAAATAATAATAATAATAGTAATAATAATAGTAATAATAATGTATTATTATTATTATTATTATTATTATTATTATTATTATTATTATTATTATTATTACTGTCCCTTTTTGTTTTCCTTCCTAGCCTGAAAATAATAATGGAACTTTCTTGCACTGTCAATGACATTATTAGAATGAACTCCGGGTATGCAAAATTCTTGTAGGAAACAATACACAACACAAACAAAATTAATTGCAGAGCAAGAAAAACGAGTTGCGCATTTCCTAAAACTGCCGCCGAAATATCCTCGCCCCCGAATCTGCTGCTGTCTCAACCATTTAATCGTTTTAGAAGGTGGGTGACTTCATTGCCCTGGTGTAATTTCTTTTCTGTTTCTTTTTAAAAGTCGAATGAAAGTACACACACACAAACACACGCAAACCGTGAAATAACGAAAAGTTATTTCAACTTCAGAGATAGAGAATCGCTTTTTCCGATCCTTTCCCAGAAGAGCGAAAATCCTATATTTTATTTATTTCATTTATTTATTTGTTGCATTTACATGCCGCTCACTCCGAAACGGACTTTGAGCGGCTAACAACAGTTATAAATATAATACTGATAAAAAGCAATTAAAAAACATGAATAAAATCTGCAATACTATATATATTAAAAACATCATAGTTACTAACAGTCAATCCTAATTGCAGGCCTGCCGGAAAAGTCAGGTCTTAATTGCGATATTATTATTATTATTATTATTATTATTATTATTATTATTAGTCGTTGTTGCAATTATTATTACTACTACTACTACTATTACTATTACGCTAACTATTACTATTATTGATTCGTTATCAACCCTATCATTTCTAAGCATAAGGCGCTTCTTTCACAGCTTGACCGACAGCAAGCACTACAAATCCCATTCTCCTTGACTCCGGCTTCAGAGCCGATGAAGCTTCTGGGATGAGAACCGAAATGCCTTCAGAGAAAAAACAAGCAAGTCCAGCTGCCTCCCGAGGAAAGGTTGACCTTGGGGACCACCTGGATGGCGGAGACGCTCCCTAGACGTTCTCCCTCCGGTCCGTTTCTAAACCCAGGTCTCACCACCCTTCACCCACCCAGCGGGTTTCGTTCCCAAGTCAAGGCGAAGAAACCCGTTTTAATCTGGGGCGGTTGAGAGTCCCACTAGGCGCGGTTGCCCACCGGAGAGTCCCGCGGCCGGGCTCGCTTTCTCTGGCCTGCGTTGGCCGGAGGGGGTGGAGGGATAGAAGGGTTGGGGGACCCTTTCGTCGCCGCTGCGGGAAGGGGCACTTGGCAGTATATATATATGTTTATGTTTATGTTTATTTAGATTTGTATGCCGCCCCTCTCCGCAGACTCGGGGCGGCTCACAACAAAGTGAAAAAAACAGTTTACAACAAATCTAAATTTATACTGAAAACATTTAAAAAAAACCCATACACTGCTCAAAAAAATCAAGGGAGTCTTCAAAGAACCCATCCTCGACCCGAGTGAATAAAATATCGTCATTGAATACTTTGTTCTGTACAGAGTTGAAAGTGCTGACAACAAAATGAAATTGATGGTCAATCAGAATTAATTCCTAAGTGGACAGTTTGATTTCACAGAAGTTTGATTGACTTGGAGTTATATTGTGTTGTTGAAGTGTTCCCTTTATTTTTTTTTATTTTTTTAGCAGTGTATTTTTGCTGATGGCGAAAAGGAAGGGAGACTAGCATAGATCTATTTCAAGCTGTTTTGCTCTCATCAGCTAGCCATACTCTTCCCGCGATTTGAACCTGGGGAGTCTGCTTGTAAAGTCAGTAGCTTTAACCTCTAAACCACAGGCTCTCCTCCTCCCAGCTTGTTTTGAGCTTGGTTTTTTCGATAGAAAAATTAATATTATATTGAATATATTAAATGTCTCCCATTTCCCCGAGGAGGGGACTCCGTGGGAGTTGAGGTGGGCTATTGCCCGGATGAATTCGGTTAAAGAAACTGATTTGCAACAACTGATGGGACCATGGGGCAAAGTAAGACGATAGATGGCGAGTAGAATCAGAGACCAAGCTACAAGGAATAAATTGGAACCACTCTATAATATGTAAATAGAGACATTGCTCTTGAGTTAAAATGGTATATATAAGAAACACTCCCAATTTGGTGATGGGGTGGGAATGTTTGTCTGGTGGTGGGCACCAATCACAGAACACTTGTTCTATGGTGTGTGTGAGTTTTATGTTCTATTTAAAATGAATTAAAAAAATATTTTTTAAAAAAATAAGAGGTGGGCTTTTGCCCTGGCCATGGAGGGCTAAGGATCTCACTCCCCGGCCGAGCCCCCAAGCTCTGGCTGCCCCCCATGGCTGGCGGAAGAGAAGCAAGAGGGGAGCAAGAGCCGACCAGGGCGCAGTACGGCCGGAAGCTTTGGATCGCTCGGGGCGCAACTTCTTTCCTTGGTCGGGATCCTCTGGTTTCCGCTCCGGGGGAGAGGCCAGAGCAGGCGGCAGGGCGGTCTCCCATTGGGGAGCGCTGCGCCTCCCTTTCTTCTTCGGGACCCCCCCCCCCCCCCACGGCACCAGACCAACGGGGCGAGGCAGGCCGCGGGGGCAGAGCCCCGACCTCTCGGTTCAAGCGATTAAGCGTTGGCTCCCGTCGCCTTTCGACCGACTCATCAACGGAGGCTTCAGGGTGATTAATTTGCCTCTGGGCAGCTTCGCGTTGATTAATCTACCGGGGTTCAAAGTTGAGCTCCATCATTAAGGCGCCGAGATGAGCGGCTCCCTTCCCCGGGATTTCTTTTCAAAGGGGCATTTTCCCTAGTTTACAAATTTACCTTTCACTAAAACAAAAACTAAGAATTCCTTGCTGGCATTGCATTATATTATTATTATTATTATTATTATTATTAGTAGTAGTAGTAGTAGTAGTAGTAGTAGTATTAGCAGGAGGAGGAGGAGGAGGAGGAGGAGGAGTATTGAAACATAGAAGATTGACTGCAGAAAAAGACCTCATGGTCCATCTAGTCTGCCCTTATACTATTTTCTGTATTTTATCTTAGGATGGATCTATGTTTATCCCAGGCATGTTTAAATTCAGTCACTGTGGATTTACCAACCACGCCTGCTGGGAGTTTGTTCCAAGCATCTACGACTCTTTCAGTCAAATAATATTTTCTCCCCTTGCTTCTGATCTTTCCCCCGACTAACCTCAGATTGTGCCCCCTTGTTCTTGGGTTCACTTTCCTATTGAAAACACTTCCCTCCTGAACCATTTAACCCTTTTACATATTGAAATGTTTCAATCATGTCCCCCCCTTTCCCTTCTGTCCTCCAGACTATATACAGATGGAGTTCATGAAATCTTTCCAGAGAAGTTGTTGTTGTTGTTGTTGTTGTTGTTGTTGTTGTCGTCATCATCATAATCATCATCATTAAAAACTTAATCTTCAATTCGATTCAGTCTGAGACTCATAAGGACTTGTTAAGGTAACATCTGAGTAGGTATATTGTAGGCAGCCCTAAGTGAAGTGGGTTTGTTTTGGGCAAAGTCGAAATATTCTGGTCTAATAAATTCAAATCGTCCATGTATCTAGATATTCCTATTGGGTATCGCTCCAAGGACTCCCATTACTATTGGTAATAGTTATAATTACTTGTAATAATAATTATAAATAATAGTTGTAATAGATCATTATAAATAATAGATATAGTTATTATTATTTCTACCTGTAAGTTCAGACTAATGTCGGATATTGCTCCAAGGACTCCTATTACTATTGGTAATAGTTAAAATTACTTGTAATAATAATTATAAATAATAGTTGCAATAGAAACATAAAAAATAGTTATAGTTATTATAATTTATACTTGTAAATTCAGACTAATGTCGGATATCGCTCCAAGGACTCTTACTGCTATTGGGAAAGTTACAATTACTTGTAATAATAGTTATAAATAATAGTTGCAATCGATAATCATAAATAATAGTTAAAGTTGTTATTATTTCTACTTGTAAATTCAAATTAATGTCGGAGATTCCTTAAAATAATAAATACCGCTATTAAAAAGGAGAGTTACGAGACTGTTTTCTTCTTGCTGTGATATTTTACCCGGCACGAAATCGCGGTACCAAAACCGAGCTCTTGCTGGTCTCCCTTCCCTCCAAAGATTCTCAATCAGCCATTGAATAATTTGGGGAGGCTTTAATAATGTAATTCATAAAAAATGGCGTAGGGGCGGGGGGGGTGGCTTGCCTCGAGGGGCTTCGTGATGATAACGGAGATCCAGTCACCCCAATTGCAACCAAAGAACCAAAAGTCCGGATTGATTTATCCTGGGGGGGGGGGCAGGGACGGAACGCCAGCAATGTTCGGGGTTTGTTTTTCGCTTTGGCGGGACCCGTAGGGGAGACGTCTCGTTTTCTCGGATCTCCTTTTGTTTTTCTGCGACATTTATTTGATGCGAATAAAAATGAGCGGCCAAACTTAGGCGCTTGCAAAAGACCTTCGCAGGTTTGGAGAGAGAAAGCGACGCGCGGGCGCCTTGAAGGCGCAGGAATTTGAACCCACCAGGCGGGACCCACTTGGGACCCACGGAAAGCGGGAAGAAAAGGGGGGGAAGTGTGGGGCAGCTACTGCCTCGTTCTGTGGGGCAGCTACTAGCCCCGTTAGCCTCTCGGGAGCCCTCGAACGGCAGCTTCCAATGGAACTTTGCAAGACCTGGTTGGCAACAAGCAGAAAAACGGATCGAAGATCTGGAACAATTCGGATTATAGCCTCATCTATGCAGAAGAAACAGAAATCCCCTCCCTCTTTTCTACGCACCCATCTCTCTATTTGTTCGGCTGTTTTTCTATCGATCTATAACTTTTATCTCATCTACCTACCTATCTATCGATCAATATTTTATATCTATTCATTTTATATCCATCTATCCATCCATTGTTAATTTATCCACCTCTCTCTCTCACTCCCCCTCCAAGGCTTTTATCTAACCCGTTTGTATTTTTATGTTATTTTATTATATTATACCACATGCGAGGCAAAAGGTCGGCTTTGAAAAGGAGAAACAGCCCAAGAGAAAAATAACAATTCTCCATAACCAGCTGTTTTCACACCTTTAAAAAAAACCCCTTTCCCTGGCATTAAGCTAAGCAGGAGGGGTTTTCCCGGGGTGGGTCAAAAAAGGCAAGATGTTAGCCATGGCCAAGAAATTGAAACCCTTTTGAACTTGGTTATTTTGTTGAGTTAATTCCATTCATTGGAGACCCACCTACTGTTCTCACAAAGTAAACCTGTTCAATGTTCATTTACTGTCCCTATTTTAAAATCATTTGGACCCTATAGGAACTTACCGTAATCAATAAACCAATAGGGAGGGGGGAAATGTTTCTTGGCCCTCTTCCAGATTCATCCGTTTCCAGATTCTTTCTTCAAATTAAACCCACCTCCAGAATAATAATAATAATAATAATAATAGTAATAATAATAATAATAATAATAATTATTATTATTATTATTATTATTATCATCATCATCATCAACATCATTATTATCATTATCATCATCATCGTCATTATTATTATTATTATTATTATTATTATTATTATTATTATTATTTTGCAAATACCTGGACAAAAGCACCGCTGAGTAAATATGAAAGGGGGGGAGTTGCCACGTCCCTAGAAGGGCAGAAATAGTTTGGATGTGTTGAAAAGCCCCTTGAGATGCCCCAAACCTCCAAAGCTGGAAGGCGACCCTTAAGGATATTTAGTCAGGGCAAATTCAAGCAGCCCAGACAGGTGCAGTCTATCTTCCTCTCAAGCCAGTGTTTCCCCAGCCTCCTCCGTCGCTTCTGTGGTCCATCTGTCCTGCGCTTTGAGACCCCCATTTCTTGGAGCGGGGCGCATCCAGGGCTCCTGTTGGAAACCTCCCCCTCCGCGCGCATCATGAATGGGGGCCGGGACTTGGGTGGGGGGCTTCTTCCTTCCCTGCCCCTCTTTTTCCGACTCTTTGGGGTTCCCCCCCCCCCGGTTTCGCCTTCTTTTTCCGCCTCTCTTCCAACCCCCAATTTCGGGCCAACGGAGGCGGTGGCTGAGCTTCCCACTCGCGGGAGCAAAGTGGGTGAGATGTGGCTGGAAGGTTTTTTTGTTTGATTGGCGTTTTCGGAACTGTGGGGAGTCTGGGGAGCCGAAAGAGGCCACCAATGAGGGCCTGGCGAGCGCCCAGGCGCCGGGGAGTTGGAAGCCTTTGGGGGTGGTAAATATTTTCCACGCTCTGTGAAAAAACAGAAATGCAAAATTCCCTCTGCAGATAAATGTGGTTGTGGGGACGACTGGACCACTCAGGAATTTTAATTTCCCGGTGAATGGTGAAGCATTTATTTCTTTATAAAGTAAACCCTGCTTCCTTCCTTCCTTCCTTCCTACCTTCCTTCCTTCCTTCCTTCCTTCCTTCCTTCCTTCCTTCCTTCCTTCCTTTCCTTCTGTCTGTCTGTCTGTCTCTCTCTATCTATCTATCTATCTCTTTATCTATCTATCTATCTATCTATCTATCTATCTATCCATCTATTTATTTTATTTTATTTAGTCAAATCAAATAAATAAATAAATAAATTTTATTTTATTTTAAATGGCTTTGTATTATTTACGTTTTTAGTTTGTGCGATTTCTATCCTTTATGATTGCCAGCCGTCTAGAGCCATCCTATGGCAAGCTGGGCGGCCAATAAATCAATTAATTAAGCTGCTTTATTAAAATAAATAAACAAAGGGCAACGCCGGTGGTTTGAAAAAACCCAAAGCTCCGACGGTGCCACGGAGTAAATCTCGCCTTCTCCCCAAACTCTGCATTCCATCCTTCCTTCCTCCCTCCCTTGCAGCCTTTGGAGCCGCGGGGGTTGGATCGCGCCGCCTCTGTGCCCCCGCCTAAACGACGCACCATTCTCCCTTTGAAGACGGGTCTCAGGATGGGGAAGGGGCTTCTTGGGAGGAAGGAAGGAAGGAAGCTGAGGGGTGTCCTTGCTCTCCCCCCAGACATCCCCCTGTGTGCAGGCTGCAGCCAACCCATCGTGGACCGCTTCATCCTGAAGGTGCTTGACCGCCCCTGGCACAGCAAGTGCCTCCGATGCCACGACTGCCAGGGGCAGCTGGCCGAGAAGTGCTTCAGCCGCGGGGAGAGCGTCTACTGCAAGGAGGACTTCTTCAAGTGAGTGGGCAAAGGCCGGGCGCCACCCCCTCCTCCTGCCACTCATCCCTTCCCCTCCCTCTCTGTCCTTCCTCCCTTCCTCCCTTCCATCCCTTTGACCCTTCAGGAGCCTCAAAGGAAAGGAGGAGAGAAATACTTCCCTCCTTGCAGTGAAGGTGGAGTCGATGCTCCAGGTTGGTCTTCTTCTCACTCGCTGCGCTACCTGACAGGCAGAGCAGGTAATCCCCCAGGATGTCAGTCTGGCCACCAGGAGAAGGAGGTGACGTTTTAAAATTTAATATTAAATATATCCCTCCAATTTTAAGGCGAGATCCTTCCAAACATTCTGAATTTCCACCCCCTCCTCATCCAAGGGAACTTAAACACTTCTCAGAGAAATATAGAAACAGAGAAGACTGAGGGCAGAAAAAGACCTCCTGGTCCATCAAGTCGGCCTTTATACGACTTCCTGTATTTTATCTTAGGATGGATCTATGTTTATCCCAGGCAGGTTTACATTCAGTGGCTGTGGATTTACCGACCACGTCTGCTGGAAATTGGTCCAAGGATCTACTGGTCTTTCGGTCAAATAACATTATCTCCCGTGGCTTCTGATCTTTCCCCCAACCAATTGTGGCCCCTTGTTCTTGTGTTCACTTTCCTATTAAAAACACTTAAACCCTCCTGAACCTTATTGAACCCTTTGACACATTTAAAGGATGTTTTCATGGTGTCCCCCCTGTCCCCCTTGTGGTTTTTATTTTTTAAAACCTGCAGGAGGTTTGGGACGAAATGTGCCGCCTGCCAGCAGGGCATCCCCCCCACCCAGGTGGTGCGAAGGGCCCAGGACTTTGTCTACCACCTCCACTGCTTCTCCTGCATCGTCTGCAAACGGCAGCTGGCCACGGGGGACGAGTTCTACCTCATGGAGGACAGCCGGCTGGTCTGCAAGGCCGACTACGAGACCGCCAAGCAGAGGGGTGAGTGGGCCTTGCTTCTGCCCCCTGGGGGGGGGGTCCCACACCACCGCTTGCCCAAATTGAGAAGATACTGCAGAGGGATTCCCAAGCACGGAGGGGCTGCCAAGCTACAATGGCCATAACCAGGATGGCTGGAATTGTTGGTTTGCATGGTGCACCCCACCTTCCTTCCGCTTGACTCAAGGAGGGGGACACTTCCTTCCTCCCCTTCTTGCAACGACAACTCTGCGAGGTGGGTTGAGTTACGGGGCAGCGATTGGCTCAAAGTCCTCCAACTGGGTTTCCTGCCTAAGGTGGGCCTAAAACTCGTTGTGCAGTGTAGAATAGGAATATAGAATAAAAATAGAATAGGAATATAGGATAAAAATAGAATAGAATAGGAATATAGAATTAAAATAGAATAGAATAGGAATATAGAATAAAAGTAGAATAGAATAGGAATATAGAATGGAATGGAATAATAGGATAGGATAGGATAGGATAAATAGAATAGAACAGAATAGAGGAAAGAGGAAATTGAATCGAATAGAATAGAATAGAAAATATGGAATTGAAAGGAATGGAGAATAGAGTAGAGTAAAGTGGAATGGAATAGAATAGAATAGAATAGGATTCTTTCTTGGCCAAGTGTGATTGGACACACAAGGAATTTGTCTTGGTGCAGATGCTCTCAGTGGACATAAAAGAAAAAGAGACATTGGTCAAGAATCATGAGGTCCAGCACTTAATGGTTGTCACAGGGGTCAAATAAGCAATCAGGAAACTATCAACATTAATATAAATCTTGAGAATACAGGCAATAAGTTACAGTCATAAGTGGGAACGATGAGAATAGAACTAGTAGTAATAGTAGTGGTCATATAAGTTTGGTTCCAATCACGATGATGATGATAATGATGATGCTGACAATTCTGGTCATAAGCCAAGGACCAGCCACAGTCTAATTTTTGTTCTTTATTGTTTCGCATACATTGGCTGGATCAGCCCCGGATTCCTAGGGGAGGTGGTACCCGCAGGGTCTTCTCTGTCAGGGCTCCTCTTTCGGGTTCTCACCCTTTCGCTCTCGGCAACCTTTGCAGAGGCCGAGTCCACGGCGAAGAGGCCTCGCACAACCATCACCGCCAAACAACTGGAGACCTTGAAAAACGCCTACAACAACTCGCCCAAGCCGGCTCGTCACGTCAGGGAGCAGCTCTCTTCCGAGACCGGCCTGGACATGCGAGTGGTCCAGGTGGGTGGCCATAAGGTTGGAACTGGGCGGGAAAATAAAGGAAGGCAGGTCCTGACCCCGACCACTTCTCCTGCTGTGGAAAGAAACCCCCGTATTATGGCACAATCACATCACATTTTGACTGATGTAGGATCTAGAACAGTGAGGGCGAACCTTTTTTTCCTTGAGTACCCAAAGAGCATGGGCGCGTGCTTTCGGGCATGTGTGAGGGTCACACCCATCATTCCATGCCTTGGGAGGGCGAAAACAGCTTCCCCCATCTCCCCGGAGGCCCTCTGGAGGCCGGAAACAGCCTCTTTCCCAACTTCTGGTAGAACCAGTAGACTTGTGTTTGCCCCCCTCAGGCTCCAAAGGCTTCTCTGTACCTGGGGGAGGATAAAAACACCCTCCCCCATGCCTCTGGAGGCTCTCTGGAAGCCACAAACGCCCTCCCAGAGCTTCTGTGTGAGCCAAAAATCAGCTGGCTGGCACACACAGGCACGATGGAGCTGAGCTAGGGCAACGGCTTGTGTACCAGCAGATATGGCTCCGTGTGCCACCTGTGGCACTCGTGCCATAGGTTCCCCATCACTGATCTAGAATCTAAAAAATACTGCTCAAAAAAAGTAAAGGGAACACTTAACCAACACAATATAACTCCAAGTTATATTATGGAGTGAATGGTGTTTTTAAGTTCTTTTTTTTTTGAGATGTATATTGTTTTGTATACTTTTGATATTTTGTGAGCCGCCCCGAATCCTCGGAGAGGGGCGGCATACAAATCCAATCAATCAGTCAATATTAAATAAATAAATAAGTAAATCCAACTTCTGTGAAATCAAACTAATAATAATAATAATAATAATAATAATAATAATAATAATAATAATAATTTATTAGATTTGTATGCCACCCCTCTCCGAAGACTCGGGGTGGCTCACAACAACGATAAAAACAATATTATAATGGCACAAATATAATATTAAAAAACTAAAAACCCTATCATAATTAAAAACCAAAAGGCACATACATACCAAACATAAATTATAATAAGCCTGGGGGAAAGGTGTCCATTTAGGAAGCAACACTGACTGACCATTGATTTCACCTGTGCTGTTTTGTGCACCTTCAACTTTGTACAGAACAAAGGATTCCAGGAGAATATTTCATTCGTTCAGATCCAGGAGGGGGTCTTGGAGGGTCCCCTTTATGTGCTATAAATGCATGTCTAGATGGCAGGCGTATTCTAGTCACTTTTTTTCAGTTCTAACAAACTTCAAACGGTCATTATCTGTTGTAAGTTGAGGACTACCTGAATCACAAATCCTAACATGAAAACCAAGTTCGCCTGGTGCACCAGTTGTGGCCCTATTTTGACCGGGACTCACTGCTCACAGTCACTCATGCGCTCATCACCTCGAGGCTCGACTACTGCAACGCTCTCTACATGGGGCTACCTTTGAAGAGTGTCCGGAAACTTCAGATCGTGCAGAATGCAGCTGCGAGAGCAACCCGAGTCTGCGGAGAGGGGCGGCATACAAATCCAATAAATAATAATAATAATAATAATAATAATAATAATAATAATAATAACAACAACAACAACAACAACAACAACAACAACAACCACGGGCCTTCCCAGATATGCCCATGTCACTCCAACACTCCGCAGTCTGCATTGGTTGCCGATCAGTTTCCGGTAACAATTCAAAGTGTTGGTTATGACCTATAAAGCCCTTCATGGCATCGGACCAGAATATCTCCAGGTCCACCTTCTGCCGCATGAATCCCAGCGACCAGTTAGGTCCCACAGAGTTGGCCTTCTCCGGGTCCTGTCGACTAAACAATGTCGTCTGGCGGGTCCCAGGGAAGAGCCTTCTCTGTGGCGGCCCCGACTCTCTGGAACCAGCTCCCCTCAGAGATCAGAATTGCCCCTACACTCCCTGCCTTCCGTAAGCTCCTTAAAACCCACCTCTGTCGTCAGGCAAGGAGGAACTGAGATACACTTTCCCCCTAGGCCTATACAATTTATGCATGGTATGTTTGTGTTTGTGCTTGTTTGGTTTTATAAATGAGGGTTTTTTAGTTATTTTAAATATTAGATTTGTTATATGCTGTTTTTATTATTGTTGTTAGCCGCCCCGAGTCTATGGACAGGGGCGGCATACAAATCTAATAAGTAAATAAATAATATAAATAAGTAAATAAAACCCTGTGGGATGCGAAAGCAAAAAGGAAAAAATGTCTCATGGCTCTGGGCCAGATTCTGCCCTCAGCCTCTTCCTATGGTCCTACATTTTTCTTAGCAGAAAGAACATTTTTGTCACTCGGTGGATTTATCTGCAAAATGCCCCCAGCGCCCAGACCACGTTTTTTCTCCACGGCCCCTTCCTCGCCCCGTTTCCAAATTCTGCTTGCATTCAGAAGTACGTGTCTCACAATGAAAACACGGTGATGCTTGCAATATCTAGGCTGCCTTGGGACACGGGGCCTGGTGCGGCCGAGAGGCAAAAAGGAAGCTGCGATGCTCCTTCAATATACTAGGGTGACTCAACAACAACAACAAAAATCACACATAACCCTTCCCTGGAAGAAGCTGATACAGGAAATGAGCCTGTAGTCTAATGGCTAAGTTCTCTGCCTTATAAGGCAGAGCCCCAGGTTCAAATCCCAATAAGGGTGTGGCTACCTGATGAAGGCAAATAAGCACGAAATAGATCTATAGTAGTGTTCCTTCCTTTTCATTATCAGAAAAATGTTACACACACACACACACACATGTATATATGTGTGTCACATGTTTTTGCTGAATTTGAAAATTAAGGGAGACTAGGATAGATCTATTTCGGCCTTGTTCTGGCCTCATCAGCTAGCCATACCCTCTCACTGGGATTTGAACTTGCAGCCTTTGCCTTGTAAGGCAGAGAATTAACCTCTAGGCTACAGGATCTTATCCCTTCAACTTTGTACCACGGGCGCGCCTGCGGGTCTGCCCAGGTGCAGTAACAGAATTGCGCTGGACTCCGTTAGCACTCAGAGCCACAGGGGTGAGCACACGTCCCCACTCCACCTTAGCATCCCACCTCTGGCTACCTGTGCGTAAATGAAGAGAAAGGATGGAGCTTCTTTCTACCTTTCCAGGTGTGGTTCCAGAACCGAAGGGCCAAGGAGAAGCGGCTGAAGAAAGACGCCGGGCGGCAGAGGTGGGGCCAATACTTCAGAAACATGAAGCGGTCCAGGGGGAACTCCAAATCGGACAAGGACAGCATCCAGGAAGGGGGGCCAGACAGCGATGCCGAAGTTTCTTTCACAGGTACGTGGAAGATTGCAACCCTCTGCACGCAACAAGAGCGATGCTCCAGGAGGAGCGGCCACTTCTTGGGGGCCACAAGGGAAGGAAGGTCATGAAAGGTCAAAGGGGGGCGGCCACCATCCATGGCCCACTCCCTCTATTAATGCCAAAGCACATTAATAATAATAATAACAACAACAGCAATAACAATAACAACAACAATGATAATAACAGCAACAACAATAATAATAATAATAATAACAATAACAATAACAACAGAGTTGGAAGGGACTTTGGAGGTCTTCTAGTCCATCCCCCTGCTTAGGCAGGAAAAGGTGGGGAGAAGCCTCCGTGGGGCCTCTCTAGGAATCTCCTGGGAGGAAACAGGGCCTCCACCCTCCCTGTGGTTTCCCCAATCGCACGCATTCTTTGCTTTTACATTGATTCCTATGGGAAAAATTTCTTTTTCTTCCAAACTTCTCTACTTAAGAACCTGGTCACAGAACAGATGAAGTCCGTAAGTAGAGGGACCACTGTATATGAAAAGTGAGTCCAACAAATTCAAATCGCAGCCATACATCACAACATCACAAAAATGTTCTTGGCTTACGACCAGATACTTTTGCTCACCTGAGCTATGTGGTCATTAAATGAGTTATCACATTCCTGCGCCCATTTCCAGTGAGTCCCCCTCCCCCTTGTTGACGTGACTGTCGGCTGAGAAAGTTGACGTGACTGTCGTCTCTGGGGGGCTCCGTGACGTCCCTGGTGGGCCTCTCCTCTCTCTCTCCCACTCTCCCGTTTTCCCTTCTGCAGATGAACCGTCCATCTCCGAGCTCAGCCACCCCAACGGCATCTACAGCAGCCTCGGGGAAACCTCCCCCGTCCTGTCGAAGGCCCCCGGGCCCAACGGCAGCTTCTCCTTGGACCACGGCGGCCTCCCGGCTCAGGAACAATTCCACGACCTCCGTTCCAACAGCCCTTACGGGATGCCCCCCTCGCCGGGCTCCTTACAAGCCATGTCCGGCCACCCGTCCTTAATGTCCGGCTTGGTCTACCCAGACCACGGCTTGGGCATCGTGGGCCAAGGCGGACAGTCGGTGCCTCAACCCATGAGGGTCTTGAGTGGGAACGGCCCCAATTCAGACCTCTCTTCGGGGAGCAGCGGTGGGTACCCGGATTTCCCAGCCAGCCCGGCTTCGTGGCTAGATGAAGTGGACCACGCACAGTTTTGATACCGGACTGGAGGACTCCTTGAGAAAGTGGACCTCCGCCTGGAGTGACCCAGGAGAGCGGCCAAGGGAAAGTCCAGCCAGCAGAGACAAGTGGGGAGAGAAACGGCAGGAGGAGGCCACGGGAGCTCCTGGCCACGGTTGGGTGGATGGTGGAGCCCCCAGTGGGCAGCTTCTTCCCCAGCAACGGCTGGACCCGGACGGACTTTTGCTATGTGGCGAAGAAGAAGAAGAAGAAGCGTTTGTGAGTATCAGGGAGGGAGGAGGGGCCGGAGGGGCTGCAGGGGACCCTCCCTCTGTGGTCCCTGCAGGGTCTGGGTGGCCCAAGAGAAGCTCTGTTTTTATTAAACACACCCCAGGACCCCTGGTCACCCGAGGAGGAAAGAAGAGAAACCAAAATAGCCTTAGCTTCCTTCCACCGTCTGTGAGCAGAGCAAGGAAAGAGACCCCTGGGCGGACCCTCCTCCTCCTCCTCCTCCTCACTCCCTAAAGAAGAGAAGAGAAGGGATGGATTCTTTCCTTGGTTTCCTTCCTCTCCTCCTTCCTCCCCCACTCCTTCCCTCTCTTCTTCTCCTTCTTCCTCTTCCTCTTCCTCTGCTTCTTCGACTTCTTCCTCCTCCTTCTACTACTACTACAACTACTGCTACTTCTTCTCCCCCTCCTTCTTCCCTTCTTTTCTCTCTCTCTCTCTCTGTCCTTCTTTCCTCCCTTCCTCTTCCTCTTCTCTTTCTTCCCTTTCCCTTTTTCTTCCCTTCCTCCTTCCTCTTTCTGCCTTTGCTCTCTCTCCCTCTTTCTCTCTCCTTCCTTCCTTCTTCCCTTTTCTGCATTTCTCTCTTTCTTCCTCCCTTCCCTTCCTCTTTCCCCTTGTCTTTCTCTTCTGCTCCCCTGGCTTAATATTGATTTCCATCCAGCAAATGAAGCTTTAACACCTCTTTTTAATATCCGTTTTTTTCATCCTTCTCTTTCTTTAGATACTGCATTTAGCATTGCTTTATCCAGCATCTTCCTTTCCTTTCCTTTTCTCTCCTTTCCCTTCCCTTCCTTTCTTTCCCTTCCCTTTCGTTTTCTCTCCTGTCCAGCAGAATAAAAAAGCTTCAACTGTGTATCTAGATTTTCAAAAGCCAAGCATCGAATCTCTTTCATTTTTATCTGTCTGTATGCATATATGTATATGTATATGCATAAAAAAAGGCCACTGTCATTAATTTGTAGGCTGTTTTCTATGGCGCTGTAAATGAGCTACTTTAGCTGTACAGACTGAATGTCATTTTAGACCTGGGTGGGTTTTTTAAAAAGAAACGATTCCTCACGTGGGAACGGCTACCGGCCTGTGTACGGAGGCCTTTGAAAAACCATGTTTCTTTGCCAGTCCCCAATTTCTCCCCTGATCAGAGAGCAGCTGCCTTCCCCACTATTGACTGGCTGCCCATCAAACTCTTCTCAAACAGACCTGGTTAAAGGGGTGGGAGCACGTCCATCCATTGTCTCACGGAATCTGCAATACTACAAACACAACTCACACACAGACGCAACCGGGGTTGGGGGGGGGCAAGCAGAGCCCCCCTTTGAAAAGGAAATGCAGAGATTTTTGTCCTGTGCATTTAAAACCGACAGGTGTTTAAGGCTGGGTCTCCAGTGTTTGCTAAAATGCTCTTTTTAAAACAGATCTCTCCTTTCCTTGACAACAATGGCTGCAATACTGGCAGTTCTCAACTTACATCCATTCCTTAGAGTGAACGTTTGGAGTTACAACGGCTACTTAGGGCCGTTTCTCACACTTCCATGTTTCAACCCTAACAACTGCAATGATTGTCTACCCTACAATCGCAGTGACTGAGTTTTGCCCTGTTTTACAGTCATAAAACAGGGCAAAATTCCACGTAACAAACGTCCCACTTAAGCAACAGAATTTTGGGTTCAGTTGTGGTTCTAAGTTGAGGGCTCCCTCTATACGTGCTATTTTCTTTGTTCTTCGTGTGTTTTCTGGGGTGCCACCAAGAGACCGAGAATTAAAAGCAGCTGCAATGGCTCAAGGTTTGAATTTATTTCCTCCTGTGGAGAAAGGGACGCCACACACTTCAGGAAAATCCATCCAGTCGATCCGTGCATGTCCAAGTTTGTCAAATTTGCTTTCCAGTTGCCAAAACACTTTCCCACCTGGAGCAGTCTGTCCACATCTTTTATTAAAAACCTTTAAAATTTAGGCTCAATTTTTGTATGTTCGAGAACAGTGGTGGTGACGCTTTTTAAAAAATAAAAAACAATCGATCGTCCTTTTATATTGTGTGTTTTCACAGCAGGCGAGAGCAGGCAGGGGATTTTAAGTATGATGAAAAAACAATATCTATACCTCTATATCTATATCTCATAACCTGTCAAGCTAAATATTAAGTGTAGGTTATGTGTAATATTTGGTGTCGCTTTCTCTCTAATCAAATGCCATTAAGGTTTTCAATAAATTTGTCAGCTAAAGATTGATGAGGTCTTTCGCAGAATTTAATCTGTCTTGATTAAAATAAAATAAAATTGCACCCTGATTAACAGAATCAGACCCACCTTCGGGGGCTCAATGGATACCCGGGGGCAGCCTGTAGCTATTTTGCCACGGACAATTTTAAAAAAAAGAAAGTTAAGGGAAAACACGGGAGAACCATTTGACCAACGTAAAAGGTGAATTGCTGGTAGCGTGGGAGGGATACTTAGAAAGTTGGCCGTTCACAAAACCAGAGATTGTACTGTATAGGCATGCAGAAGTCAGTGGTAAAAAGCACAGGATGGAATTTACATTTGACATTTTTTCACAGAGAAAGTTAGAAACAAAATTGTGATGTGGCTAAAGGACTGAGATTAACTGACTTAGAAATTAAGATCTTAACATTGCAATTGTTCACCAGCTGGATTTGAACCACCAAAGTGAATTTGGCTAGGAAGGGGCCAGTGAAATTTTAGAAATATGATTCCAAGCACGGGAAACGATTGTTTAATTAATTAAGTTAATTTATAAGTTTCATTCTATTCCGTGCTGGTGGCGATATGATAAAAATAAGACAAGCTGTAATAATTTTTTTTAAAAAAAATAATCCTAATTTGAAACGATCTCCTACGGCTCCATTGGTAGACTTTATATCCCAGGCAGCTATCCATCAAGCCTGTCAATTTCCTAAGCCTTCTGTTTTGAATTTATTTTTTTGTCGTGGCCTATAGAATAGAATAGAATAGAATAGAATAGAATTCTTTATTGGCCAAGCTTGTAAACAAACCATATTTAAGGTCATAAACAACCCATCTTTTATATTTTTTCCCCTTCTTCTCTGGATTGTATTGAAAATATTTGCTGTGGAAGCTTTTCCTGGTTGAAGAGAACATGTAAAATGTGTGAAATAAATCACCCCCTGAGTACATAATGAATGCATTTGCAAGGAGGGTCCTACAGGATATTTAATTGGACGTGGGTATCATGAAGGCCAGCCGAGACTGGGCACAGGTTGCATTTTGGTTTTCCTTTAATTATTACAATTACCATGAGATTGGCAAATGGGAAGGAAAGGATGATTTTAAAATTTCCTTCCTTCCTTCTCTTTCTCTATCTCCCTCCCTCTTTCCTCCCTCCCTCTCCCTCTGTTCTTCCCTCCTTCTCTTTTCCTTCCTTCTCTTTCTCTATCCCTCTTTCTTTCTTCTCCTTCCTTCCTCCCTCCCTCTTCCCTCTCTCTCTCTGTCTGTCTTTGGTTCTCTCTCTCTCCCTTCTTTTTCTTTTTTTCCTTCTTCTCTCTCCCTCTTCATCCTTCCGTCTCTCTCTTTCCTTCTTCCTAGTTTCTCCTTCTGTTCGCTTGAACTCCAGATAGATACTCCTTCCTTCCTTCCTCCCTTCTCTTTCTCTATCTCCATCCCTCCTTCCTTTCCTCCCTCCTTCCCTCTCCATCTGTTCTTCCTTCCTTCCTCCCTTCCTTCCTTCTTTCCTTCTTTTTTCCCTTTTCCTTCTTCCTTCCACCCTCCCTCCCTCTTTCCCTTCCCCCGTCGCTTATGTTACATTGTTTTATGATTTAAAACCAGAAAACATACATCTTTTTAGATGAATGCCAACCTCACCACTATGTTATTATTTAGAAACATTAAAAAATGTTTTAAAAATATGTTAAAAGATTTTTTTAAAGGTCGTGATGATGCTGAAAAACACCCCTAAAGATAATATAGGCAAGTTCTGCCTTTCTTTGTTCCCCAATTGTTTTTCAATACCGAGCGGTGTAATCTGTAAAAGAGCAAAAACACACACTCTAAACCAGTGTTTCCCAACCTTGGCCACTTAAAGATATTTGGACTTCAACTCCCAGAATTCCCCAGCCAGCAAATGCTGGCTGGGGAATTCTGGGAGTTGAAGTCCAGATATCTTCAAAGTGGCCAAGGTTGGGAAACACTGCTCTAAACATTTGTATTTACTGCCCATTGCTTCATACCATACGGTCTCTGCGGAAGCTTTCGGAGCAGCACCTGGTTCTGTTTGGTGGTTTTCCCCCTTGCTACGATGGCCCACTGCCCAATTTCCCTGGCTGCTTTCCAAGCCTTTCGATTCCACCCGAGAGCAGAAAGAGCCGCCTGGTCTTTGCCTTGAGAGGCAGCGGAAACCGAGAGAAGAACATGGAGAAGAGAAAAAAAGCCACAATGCCTTTGGTTTCTAGGCAGCAGCATCAGACCTGATAAACTGGGGGGTTATAAATAGGCAGGTGAGAGCCGCGCACTCTGACATTTAAACCGAGATTGAAAAGGAAGGAGCATTAAAGGTGATTAGTAAACCTGGAGTGACTTCTGTCTCACCACAGCTTACAAGGCCTTGTGACCTTTATCGCCCATTGCTTTTCTTTCATTCTTTCATTCTTCCTCCCAACCAAATGACCTTTTTTCAAAATGCATCTCCTCCCTTGAAAGAAATGGAAAGAGAAGAGAAGAGAGAGTAGAAGAGAGGAGAGGAAAAGAATAGAGAAGAGAAGAGAGAGTAGAGCAGAGTAGAAGAGGAGTAAAGTAGAAGAAAAGAGAGTAGAAGAGAAGAGAAAAAGAGAGAATAGAGTAAAGGAGAAGAGAAGAGAATTTTGGAAGAGAAGAGAAGGGAATTGAAGAGAAGAGAAAAGAAGAGAAGAGAGCAGAAGAGAAGAGAGGAGAGGAGAAGAATAGAGAAAAGAAAAGAAGAGAAAGAGAGAAGAGAGTAGAAGAGAAGAGAAAAAGAGAGAAGAGAGTAAAGGAGAAGAGAAGAGAATTTTGGAAGAGAAGAGAAGGGAATTGAAGAGAAGAGAAAAGAAGAGAGCAGAAGAGAAGAGAGGAGAGGAGAAGAATAGAGAAAAGAAGAGAAGAGAGAGTAGAAGAGAGTAGAAGAGAAGAGAAAAAGAGAGAATAGAGTAAAGGAGAAGAGAAGAGAAGGGAATTGAAGAGAAGAGAAAAGAAGAGAAGAGAGCAGAAGAGAAGAGAGGAGAGGAGAAGAATAGAGAAAAGAAGAGAAGAGAGTAGAAGAGAGTAGAAGAGAAGAGAAAAAGAGAGAATAGAGTAAAGGAGAAGAGAAGAGAATTTTGGAAGAGAAGGGAATTGAAGAGAAGAGAAACAGAACAGGGCATTTCCCCAAGTCCTTTTCACATGCTGGATAAAATGCAGGGAACAGTAGAAGGTCAGACTAGATGGACTAGGAGGCCTCCCCCCCCCCCCCCCGGTCAATCTTCTATGTTTCCATGCTACTTATCCGAAGGGGCTTTGCAAGACAAGCTTAAAAGAGTCCCAGGAATCGAGGTGTAAAATTCAATATTAAAATGAGGAGATGTTGTGGAAACCTGTTGCCCGTGATGTGGATGCAGAGAGAAGGAGCATTGGCTGAAGACTGGGGTTTCATGTATTTATTTCGGTGGCAGGAATAATTTTATTAGTCTTTACGTTTATTAAAGGTAAAAATTGAGTGCTACCAACTTAGAAAAAAAATACAAACAGAAACAAAAAAAGGGAAATACAAAGAGACAGGAAAAAAATGACATATTTGGGAGAGAGAAATCAAAGCACTTTTTGCCTTTTCCATTTTAAAGCGTGTGTGTGTGTGTGTGTGTGTGTGAGGAAGAAAGAGACAGAGAGAGAGAGAGATGGGTGGGGGTGGGGGTGTAATAATATCCTTTCCTCCTTTGCCCCCTCCTCCAAGACTTTTCAAGGGGATTCAGGCCTCCCCATCCCTAAGCCGAGAGGAGGGGGACACAATTGCTGCCAGGGTCCCTTCCACCCCTGGAAGACACACACACCCGCCCCCCTGCCTGCATCGCCTGGCCGTCCCACCAGTGGGAGGCGAGTAAATCAGGGCTGACTGCGACATCCCCCTGGAGCAGCTGGAATTAATGTCACAATTGGGCACCTAATGATGCGCAGAGAGGAGGGTGGTCCCCAGGGGGCTTCCTGGGATGCAGGAGTCCATCCCCCTCCCATAGGAGAGAGGCTGGCACTGGCTCCAGCAGGTGGAGAGGGCCAGTCCGATGGATGGATGGATGGATGGATGGATGGATGCCAGCCAGGAAGGAAGGAAGGAAGGAAGGAAGGAAAAAGAAAGGATGGAGAGAAGAGGATAGGATAGGAGAGAAGAAGAAAGAAAGAAGGAAGGAAGGAAGGAAAAAGAAAGGATGGAGAGAAGAGGATAGGATAGGAGAGAAGAAGGAGGAAGGAAGGAAGGAAGGAAGGAAGGAAGGAAAAAGAAAGGATGGAGAGAAGAGGATAGGATAGGAGAGAAGAAGGAGGAAGGAAGGAAAAAGAAGGGATGGAGAGAAGAGGATAGGATAGGAGAGAAGAAGAAAGAAAGAAGGAAGGAAGGAAGGAAGGAAAAAGAAAGGATGGAGAGAAGAGGATAGGATAGGAGAGAAGAAGGAGGAAGGAAGGAAGGAAAAAGAAAGGATGGAGAGAAGAGGATAGGATAGGAGAGAAGAAGAAAGAAAGAAGGAAGGAAGGAAAAAGAAAGGATGGAGAGAAGAGGATAGGATAGGAGAGAAGAAGAAAGAAAGAAGGAAGGAAGGAAGGAAAAAGAAAGGATGGAGAGAAGAGGATAGGATAGGAGTAGAAGAAGAAGGCAGAAGGAAGGAAGGAAGGAAGGTACAATCCTAGGTTTGATATGCTACTGAACTTATGCACCAGAATATCCACATGCATAAATGATTGTCGCTTTTCTGTCATATTACCTATTTTATTCTGAAGGGCTCTTTGATTTTATTAAAAGGCACATGCTGACTCCACAATATAAACCTGCCTGGATATGGTTTTTTATTTTATTTTATTTGTGGAGGACAGACTTACTTCCCCGTCTCATCAGCCTCCTTTTAAACAAAGAAGATGTCAGCTTCCCGTTGCTAGGATAGAGGGGTTGTTTGGAGGGGGGCGAGGACTCTTCCGCTTCGTCCTCTGATTCCGCATAAAAGTACGTCCCAAGCATCTCCAGCGCACGCAACGTTGGCAGGAAAACTGCCCCCTCCCCCAAGGGACATGGGCAACGCTGCCTCTTTAAACGCTTGGTGGTGAAAACTAGGGTCATCCACAAGGCCCCTCCCTGACAGATTTATAAACTGCTTAGTGTCCCCTTGGGACGTTGGGACGCTTCTCGGAGAAGACCAACCTGCCGAATCCAGCTGGTCCAGCCGGGCTGCGTGAAATCTAAATTAATTTGGGAATCGCTTCTGTTGCGGGCAGGCCAAGCGTCCGAAGAAAGGCCACACGAGGAAGCGGAGGTGGAGAGGCCAAACATTGCTTCTCTACCGTGGTTTCTCTGCGAGGCTGGTGAGCCAGGCAGGAAAGAGAGAAGCTGGCAGGAAGGTCAAGAGGAGGAAGAGAAAGAAGAAAGGGAATGGAACAGGAGGAGAGACTAGGAAGAGGAAGGGAAGAGAGAGATGGAAGGGTGAAGAGGGAAAGAGAGGGAGGGAAAGAAAGAAGAAGAAGGGAGAGAGAGGAAGGGAGAGACAGAGAACCAAAGACAGAGAGAGAGGGAAGAGGGAGGGAGGGAGGAGAAGAAAGAAAGAGGGAGGGAGAAATAATGGGAAGGAAAAGAGAGGGAGGGAAGAAGGAAAGAGGGATGGAGATAGAGAAAGAAGGAAGGAAAAGAGAGGGAGGAACAGAAGAAGGTGGAGGGAGGAAGGGAGGAAAGATGGAAGGAAGGAAAGATGGATGGAAGGAATCTATCTATCTATCTATCTATCTATCTATCTATCTATCTATCTATCTATCTAGAGTTCAAGCGACCTTCCTTCACTTCCTGTAATGGGCTGGTAGAATAACTTTGGAAGACGGAAGAGCCACATCCTAAGACCTGGGATGGCGAACAGACTCACAGACTCCTCTCTGTGGGCATCTGCACTGCTGCCAGCTGGTCTTTGCTGCACCAGAGTGCCCTGAAAGTGGCCTGAAAACAGCCCCAAAACCAGGCCGTTTTATGGGGCATTTTAAGCTGGTTTTTGGGCATTTTTCAGGCTCAAAATAGCCTGGGCTATTTTCAACCAATTTTTCAGACCAAAACCAGCCTCAAAAGGGCCTGAAAATGCCCCCCAAACTTCCAAAACCAGCCAAAAGAACCAGGTATGCACTTGTTGGCCAGCTGGTCTCTGGGTTTCCATGCTCTGGTGCACGCAGCTGCATGCAGATACATACATGTTCTAATTTGGGCACTCGGTGCCGAAAAGGTTCACCATTCCTGGCATAAGTAAGGAAGTATTGAGCTCGTAGCTGACCCTCCCTCTGTCAAAGACCTTGGAGGACCCATGTCCAACGACCTAAATGCCAGAGCTCACTGTAACCACATTGCCAAAAAAGCACCGAGAGTTACAAGCCGAATCTTATGTAGCTTCTTCTCCAGCAACACTGAACTGCTAACCAGAGCATACAAAACCTTCGCCAGACCAATACACGAATACAGCTCGCCTGTATTGCATAACTGGCATGGACACAATGGAGAGAGTCCAGAAATACTTCACGAGAAGAGCCCTTCACTCCTCTTCTCACAACAAACTGCCTTATTCCGCCAGACTTCAAATACTACAGCTGGACAATCTACAACTACGTCGCCTCCGAACTTATTTAACTGTTGTTCATAAGATCATACACCATAACGTTCTTCCTGTTAGTGACTACTTCACCTTCAACAACAACAACACAGGAGCACGTAATAGATACAAACTCAATGTAAATCACTCCAGACTAGACTGCAGAAAATACAACTTCAGCAACTGAGGGATCAGTGCCCGGAACTCACTCCCTGACTCTGCTGTTTCTTCCACAAACCCCAAAATCTTCAACCTCAGATTGTCTACTGCTGACCTCTCCCCTTTTCTAAGAGGTGTGTAAGGGGCGTGCATAAGCGCACTATTGTGCCGACCGTCTCTGCCCTCTGCCCTATTATCCTTTTTATCACGTATTTATACTTTCCTATGTTAATACAAATTATAAATCTGTTTGACAAATACAATAAAATAAAATAAATAAATAAATCAAATACCGTAAATAAAATAAGGTTTCCTGCCTTTGAGCAGGGGGTTGGATAGAAGACCTCCGGGGGCCCTTCCATTCCTAGGATACAATGATTATTTTTCTTCTAGGAAACTGATGGCGAACCTATAGCATGGGTGCCACAGGTGGCACGCGGAGCCATATCTGCTGGCACGCGAGCCATAACCCTTGCTCAGCTCCAACATGCATGTGTGTGCCGGCCAGCTGATTTTGAGCTAGCGCAGAGGCTCCAGGAGGGCGTTTTTGGCTTCCAGAGAGCCTCCAGAGGGATGGAGGGGGGTGTTTCTACCCTCCCCGGCTCCAGGGAAGCATTTGGAGTCTGGGGAGGGCAAAACATGAGCCTACTGGGCCCACCAGTAGGGGGTTACTGGTTTACTGGTTTACTGGTTTCACAACCAGTAGAAGTTGGGAAACAGGCCGTTTCTAGTTTCCAGAGGGCCTCTGAGGGGTGGGGGGAGCTGTTTTCGCCCTCCCCAGGCATTGGATTATGGGTGTGGGCACTTGTGCATGCTCTTTCGGCACCCGAGGGGAAAAAGGCTCGCCACCACTGGTCTCCGCATTGAGCCAGAGGTGCCCTTCTTGGCGGAGTGGGAGGCTGAAAGCAGCTGCATCGTCAGAGCTGCTTGATTTGTGCGTCGTAAATTCTCACGTTTGGGGCCGGCCACAGTCACATCAGCCCAGCTGGGCTCCGTATGGCAGGAGACGGGGGAGCAGCCCAACCCGCCCCAAACAGGGAGCTTTTTCATTAGTGGTGCTTGACACACATCTGCCCTGGACAGTCGTCAATCCTCAGCTGCCAACTGGCTTCTGAATGAATAGCCGGCCGGGTTGAATGATGATGGGAGCTGCGGCTGGGCTGGGAATTGAGAGGAATGAGGGGCTCCAAGGAAACAGGCCAGAGGCCTCATTTTGTCCCCCTCCCCGAGTTTTTTTGGCCGTTGAGTAGAAAGGCAGATGCAGCACTCGACCCCGGGGGCTCCCAGGACGGCTGTATGTAGAGTCTCCTTTGGGGGAAATCTTGTTTTAATAGGAGAGGAGACCACAGGGAGATATATTTTATACAAACACATACATGCATGTATACTTTACTTAAAATATCTATATAATTCTATCTATCTATCTATCTATCTATCTATCTATCTATCTATCTATCTATCATTGATTGATAGATATTTAGATAGATAGATAGATAGATAGATAGATAGATAGATAGATAGATAGATAGATAGATAGATATGGATGATCCCTATCATCTGTCTGTCTGTCTGTCTATCATCTATCATCTACGGTATCTATCATCTATGGTATCTATATCTATTTATCTTCTATATCTATCTATCCTCGGAGAGGGGCGGCATACAAATCTAATAAATTATTATTATTATTATTATTATTATTATTATTATTATTATTATCTATCTCTATCAGCTCTATCAGCTCTATCATCTATCTGTCTTTCTGTCTGTCTATCATTTATGGTATATCTATCTATCTATCATCTATGGTATTCTATATCCATCTGTCCATCCATCCATCCATCCATCCATCTATCTATCTATCCTTCTATCTATCTATCTATCTATCATCTATCTATCTATCTATCTATCTATCTATCTATCTATCTATCTATTATACCCTGTTTTCTCTGAAATGAGACATCCCTTGATAATAACTCCAATTGGGCTTTGGAGTGCAGGGCAATACTGTATAGCCAAGTGCTTATTTCAGGATTCAAAAAAATATAAGAAATGATCTTACTTTTACAAACACACACACACACAAACTTTATTAATACTTCCTCTTTATCCCTTTCCATAGGCTAACATATAGGCAACAGGGAAGAATTTAGAATCTAATTAATGAGTTCCCATTATGCAAACCCCTTTTTTTTCATTAAACTAAGTGTCTTATTAAAATATGTAAGTTATTTGGATATATTACCATTTGGCATGTGAAAATTAATAACCTTGACAGGGGAAACTTTATGGCTTGTCTTCCTTTCCGATCCCCTCCCTCGCCCCATGCTCTCTTCCCCCGAATAGTAAATAATATCCTGATCCTAACTCAGTTAATTATGTTGACTACCAATTTCAGTGTTGGTTAAAAGCAACATTTTGGTTGGCATCAGAGGCCGGCATTGGAAAAGGAGCTGACACACAGAAAGCTTCGACACCTACAGAAAAATGCTCTCAAACTCTTTTTGGGATACGATCCAGCCTCCTCAATAGGCCCTGGCGTGTTTTTGATCTATTTAGGATTCAAAAGAATAAAACCATCTATGCCTTACAAAACTTGATGTCACTAGAAGGAGGAAAATAACATTCACCAATGAAAGAATCTTCCAGCCAGAGAAAATTGCTTGGTTTCCCCCCCCCCCCCCCCTTTTCTCTCCCTTCTTATTCTAGTGCAACCTTACACAGTCAGAGAGCCATTTGGAGCCATTTCCCACAGAAAAGAAAACACCGGGAGCCACAAAACTCTTCCTATGCCTATTTTCTGAGCGGCCAGGAAACTAAAGATTCTGTTTTCTTCTGAAACTTTTATTTTCTTGCATTTATCCATGGTTGGCCTTCTGGGGGTTGAAAAGCTTAATAAATGTGCATGTCGGTGGGTGTCACACATTGGACAGTTGTGACGCATATTTTGAGCAACAGGGAGGTGTAGCAGAGGTGTGATCCTTGTTCTAGCGGATGAAGTCAGGGTGAATATACACCTCAGGTCTGTTGAGTTACTGGAAGGAAGGAAGGAAGGAAAAAGGGAAGGACAGAGGAGAAGAGAAGAAGGAAGGAAGCAAGCAAGCAAGGAAACATAGAAACATAGAAGACTGACGGCAGAAAAAGACCTCATGGTCCATCTAGTCTGCCCTTATACTATTTCTTACAATGGATATATGTTTATCCCAGGCATGTTTAAATTCAGTTACTATGGATTTACCAACCCCGTCTGCTGGAAGTTTGTTCCAATGATCTACTACTCTTTCAGTAAAATAATATTTTCTCATGTTTCTCAAGGAGACAGAGAGAGAGAAAGAAAGAAGGAAGGAGGGAAGACAGAAGGAAGGAAGGAAGGAAGGAAGGAAGGAAGGAAGGAAGGAAGGAAGGAAGAGAGAGAGAATGTAGGGATTTCTATGCCGCCCTTCTCCGCAGACTCAGGGCGTCTTATAACAATAAGAATAAAATATGATAAGATATAACAAGAGAAACCCAATCTAAACTATAAGATGAATATAATGAACAGGGAAATGTCCAGCACAGAGAGAAGGAAAGTTATTTTTTTAATTTGCGGAGGGGATGGGGAAGAAAAGAAAGTTTAGAACTGGGACCTGAAACAGCTAATAAAGTGATTCAACTTAACAAATGTGGCAAGAAAAATCCTAAAACGGGATGAAAAGTAAATTTCTCACTTAGCAACATAAATTCTGGGCTCAGTTGTGGCCGTACGTCGAGAACTCCCTATCTGTGGTATTATTTTTCCAGGTTGTCACCAGCTTAATTGACCGAATCAATTGATGTTCAGGTAGCTGTGTGGTCTTCAAACCCGACTCTCCTGTTTATACATCACCATGGTTGAATAATTAAATATCAGGATGGTTTTGCGCCCACCTGCCACCCAGGTGCTGCAGACGAGAAAATCTCCCTCTGCAATTCAAACAAAGAACCCCCCCCTTTCTCTCCCCCCCCAGCAGAGCAGACCAAAAAAAGAGTCACTTTCTCCCCAGTCTGCTGCAACACTCCAATCTAATTGCATTCAAGGGAAAAAATGTTTTATTCCTTTTTTTTCTGTTTATATATGGATTGTTTGTGACACTGTGTGTGTGTTTTTAAACTAATTCCTCCTTCTTTCCTATTGTAAAGGATTTGTGTCTGTCATAAATAATACAGGTTAAATTACAACCTCTTTGGGCTTAAAGTTTAATATTCCTATTGCTGATCTCCATAAAGAAATTGTATTGGAATACAGCTGGGCTCATAACCATAATGGAATTGCTGAGCCCGGCGCTGGAGGAACCCGGAGGAAGCTCAGGGATGTGGGAGGAAAGGTAAAAGTTCAAAGTTCAGCTGGCACCCCAATTATTTATCTCCCTAATAACTTAACGGGCTGAATATATTACTTGTCAGTGGTGACCTCAGTGTATAACCACAAAGGCCCATGGTTATGTCACAAAATATACGAGGCAATCATATGCTGTGTGCCTTGCAAATGCTCAGATTATGCTAACGGAAGCTGGTGGCCAAGGGGGCCTCAAGGAGGAAGGTTGGAGAGAAGAGGAAAATAAAACCTTAGAGCCTCCCCCCCCGGAGGGCCTGGGGCAGCAGTGAAATCCAGAGTGTTTACTACAGGGTCTGTGGGCGTGGCTTGATGGGGTGTGGCAGGGGGAGGATACTGCAAAATCCTCATTCCCGCTGTACAGAGCGCTGGTGAGACCCCATTTGGAATAATACTGTGTCCAGTTCTGGAGACCTCACCCACAAAAAGAGATGGATCAAATTGAATGGGTCCAAAGATGGGCTGCAAAAATGTGGAAGGTCTCAAGCATAAAACTGATCAGGAAAGACTTAATGAACTCAATCTGTATAGTCTGGAGGACAGAAGAGAAAAGGGGGGACATTATAGAAACATTCAGGGTTCAATAAGGTTCAGGAGGGAAATGTTTTTAATAGGAAAGTGAACACAAGAACAAGGGGACACAATCTTAAGGTCAGTTGGGGGAAAGATCAGAAGCAACATGAGAAAATATTATTTGACTGAAAGAGTAATAGAGGCTTGGAACAAACTTCCAGCAGACATGGTTGGTCAATCCACAGTGACTGAATTGAAACATGCCTGGGATAAACATAGATCCATCCTAAGATAAAATACAGGAAATAGTATAAGGGCAGACTAGATGGACCAGGAGGTCTTTTTCTGCCGTCAATCTTCTATGTTTCTATGTTCCTATGTTCCTATGTAGTTTCTATGTTTCTATTAGTGTCGGAATTGGGGTTGTAAGTGGAGGAGCCCCTGCAGAGCCCCATTCTCCAAACCCTTCCACGTCTTCATCCCGGATTGGTCCCGTCCGTGGCATAGGAAATGTGCCGCCTTCGGAGATCTTTGCTAACAGCCAACGACTCAAGGCATCTCCACGTATTGATCCGTTTGGGGACTGATAGCAATTGAAGCGCTGAAGGTCTTGGTCACCGACCCCCAAATAGCTTATGAATCTCAATCCAATAGACTGATCTTCACACACCGGGCAAGTCCAAGGCTGGCTGGCAGGGTGGGGGTTGCTGGGGGGTGGGAGAGCAAGGGGGCTTGAAATCAATGGAGTGCGTTAATGATTCACAATCTATTGAGTTGCTGCCATTTTAATATTAGAATAAATGTTATATGGTAAAGAAATGGGAACAGAGGGGGTGGCAGGGAAAAATATTTCTTTGAACACTGCTTTTCTGCCGGATAATTATGTGCAGAGAATTTTATGATCTGTAATTTATCGGGACTCATTGAGACACATAACTCCAAATACTGTATGGGAAAAATATTTAGTGGACTATTTAGAGCGCTGGAATGGAGAGACCTTCTAATGGGGGGTCTTCATGTGACGCCCATTTGTTGACTTTGGGGGGGATGCCACAGCCTTTTGAGATGGGGGGGTCAGCAAGGCGCAGGGTCATTGTCAAAATGGGGTTCACAGCCATAGGAAATATGACTTTAGGAACCAAGTAGTCGATGCCTGGAACTCACTACCTGACTCTGTAGTATCATCACCTGATAACCCCCAAAACTTTACCCTTAGGCTATCCACTGTTGACCTCACCCAATTCCTAAGAGGTCAGTAAGGGGGACCAGCATGCCTTCTGTCCCCTGTCCTAATGTTTCTCTCTTATTAGTACCAATAACATGTACATAAACAGTGTTATTTCTTGTACATACCAACAGGTATTTGAAAAAAATAAATATAATAGACAGACAGACAGAGATAGAGATAGAGATAGAGAGAGAGAGAGAGAGAGAGAGAGAGAGAGAGATGATAGATGACGCTGTTTCATTTCAGACAGCATAACAGATAGATAGACACAGAGAGAGAGAGAGAGAGATAGGTGTTCGTACTACAACAAGGACAGAAGCACCAGCCCGAAGATGACGAGTGGGACCTCGTTGAAATGTTGCCAGAAATCTCTGAATTCTACACAGGAAGAAACCCGAATATGCCAAGACCTTCATACCTGTACCTGTGAATAGATAGATGGTAGCTAGATAGATAGATAGATAGATAGATAGATAGATAGATAGATAGATAGATGATAGATAGATAGATAGATAGATGATAGATAGATAGATAGATAGATAGATAGATAGATAGATAGATAGATAGATAGATGATAGATAGATAGATAGATAGATAGATAGATAGATGATAGATAGATAGATAGATAGATGATAGATAGATAGATAGATAGATAGATAGATAGATGATAGATAGATAGATAGATAGATAGATAGATAGATAGATAGATAGATGATAGATAGATAGATAGATAGATTAGATAGATAGATAGATAGATAGATAGATAGATAGATAGATAGATAGATAGATAGATGATAGATAGATAGATGATAGATAGAAATCCTAACCAAGGGGGGAACAGAATTATTGCTTACAAGGAGCTGGGCCTGAGCTTGATAGGAAGTAGACTAGGCAGGTAAAGAAAAGAGGGAGGGGATTACTTGTGGGATCCGTTCTGGATCTCTGAGGCCAGTTTCCTCTCATTGGCTGATGCCAATCCCGGCTGCACTTTTTCTGAAACTGTTCCCCTCTAAATGGCAAACCTCACCAGCCACCTTTTCATCAGGAAAAGCTTAATTTATGGCCAGCCAAGAATAACAAATCAAACCGACTCTTTGATTTATATTCTCTCCAGCATCCGATTGACCAACCCAGCCCGCGCAACCTTTTGGAGCACTTTAATAAAGTTTTAAAATATAAAATATGTATGCAGGCCTGCATAGCTCCCCCACCCCAACCCACCCCCTCACCCAAATTGTATGTAAATAATGGGCAGAGATGGGCGAGGGGGCTCCGAGCGTGGGGAGGGGGGCATCTTTTAATTATGTAAAAAGACACAGTTGAGACCTTTAGAATCGCAGCTTTAACGTCCCTGATTGAAATGATGAAATGCATTTATGGATGCCCCTGGCATGTGCAGGAGGGAAGGAAGGTCCTCGGAGCTGCGACGACGGCGCTATATGAATCTGAGTCAGTCCAGGCCTGGCTGGAGTAGAGGGGAGGGACACTGGGCATCGGGGTGGCGGAAGAGGACGGGGTTGCAAAGAGGAGCAATCTGCCACAGGGACATGGACACACCCGGTCGTTTAACTGGGGCTACACAGCTAGTCCTCCACTTATGACCAGAATTGAGCCCAGGAAAGAGGGAGGGAGGGAAGGAGGGAGAAAGGGAGGGGGCACAATCCGAGGTTAGTTGGGGGAAAGATCAGAAGCAACATGAGAAAATATTATGTGACTGAAAGAGGGGTAGATGCTTGGAACAAACTTCCAGCAGACGTGGTTGGTCATTCCACAGGAACCTAATGTAAACATGCCTGGGATAAACAGATCCATCCTAAGATAAAATACAGGAAATGGTAGAAGGGCAGACTAGATGGACCAGGAGGTCTTTTTCTGCCGTCGATCTTCTATGTTTCATTGAAAGAAAAATAGGATAGAATGTCAGCAAATTGGCAAAAAATGGATTTAGTATTGTATATAAAGTTTTGATATATTTATATAGAGATAAAGAATTGTGTTTAGGAGGAGAAATAACTCAAGGGAAATGTTTCAACTGGAAGGTTACGTCTAATGTTTTTTCTTTTTTAATTGTATTACGAATAAAAAACTTTTTTTTAAAAGAAAGGATAGAAATAGAAATAGAAATAATAGAAATAGAAATAGAAATAATAGAAATAATAATAGAAATAGGGATAGAAATAGAAATGGAAATAATAGAAATAGAAATAATAGAAATAATAATAGAAATAATAGAAATAATAATATAAATAGAAATAGGATTAGACTAGACTAGTATAGGCTTTCCTGCCTAAGCAGGGGGTTGGACTAGAAGACCTCCAAAGTCCCTTCCAACTCTGTTATTGTTGTTATTATTATTATGATTGTTTTTATTATTATTATTATTGTTGTTGTTGTTGTTGTTATTATGATTGTTGTTGTTGTTGTTATTATTGTTGTATCCAGAGACTAGAATAGAATGGAATGGAATAGAATAGAATTCTTGATTGGCCAAATGTGATTAAATACACAAGGGATTTGTCTACAGTTCAGGAGCTCTCAGTGTGCATACAAACCACAAAGAACCATAATAATGATGCCAGTGAAAGAAGGTAGGAGATGAAATGAGAAGGATGAGCTCCAAATAGATTATAAAGCTGGTCACAGTGTACATGGTAACATGACATTACAGTTGTAAGTCGAGAGCTGCGTGTAACCCATTTGCCAGACGCCTGTCCCACTTCAGATGGACACTAAGGGGCTGATCAGGAGTACAATAAAATGACAGAAGTCGCTCTGTTGAAATGAAAGATAAACTAGGTACTATTCTTAATGAAAAGTAACCTATCTGACCTGACAGTTTGGTTTAGCTTTATAAAAACAAGTGACAGGTCTTTGAAGATGATTTTCCTTTTATTTCCCAAAGTTTAGTAACATAAACAGCTGGGGGGGGGGGGGATATCTAAAAAATATTTTATGCAGATTTGAAATAAAATATATGGATTAAAGAACCTCTAGACATCAAAATTATTACTTCTCAGAGCTTAAAAAAGAATTTGATAACGATTATGTATTAATATTTACTCCTACTGCCATCTCAATCTTTGCTCTGAACTCCATTAAAATCCCCTCCTATTATTTTTATAATCCTTGGCAAAACATCCCCTAAGCTAACAATAGATGGGAAAATATTTACAATTTTCATTTTGTATATAGGTCTGTTGCAAGAAAAAGATCTCCGTATTTCTTTTGTTCTCCGGTAATAAAGTTCTCTCTATAGGCAGAATTGAATTTGAGAATCTGCAGAATTTAATAACCACAACTGGGCCCAAAATTTCTGCTACTAAGTGAGAAACATAGAAACATAGATAATTGATGACAGAAAAAGACCTCCTGGTCCATCTAGTCTGCCCTTATACTATTTCCTGTATCTTATCTTAAGATGGATATATGTTTATCCCAGGCATGTTTAAATTCCGTTATTGTGGATTTACCAACCACATCTGCTGGAAGTTTGTTCCAAGCAACTACTACTCTTTCAGTAAAATAATATTTTATCACATTGCTTCTGATCTTTCCCCCAACTAACCTCAGATTGTGCCCCCTTATTCTTGTGTTCACTTTCCTATTAAAAACTCTTCCCTCCTGAACCTTATTTAACCCTTGAACATATTTAAATGTTTCGATCATGTTCCCCCTTTCCCTTCTGTCTTCCAGACTCTACAGATGGAGTTTATTAAGTCTTTCCTGATACGTTTTATGCTTAAGACCTTCCACCATTTTTGTAGCCTGTCTTTGGACCCATTCAATTTGATCCATCTCTTTTTGTAGGTGAGGTCTCCAGAACTGGACACAGTATTATTCCAAATGGGGTCTCACCAGCGCTCTATACAGCGGGATCACAATCTCCCTCTTCCTGCTTGTTAGAAGAATTAATCAGTGGAACTGCTGGCCTTCAAATGAAGCCACTGCCCCATCACTCAAAGTTTTCAAGAAGAGACTGGACAACCTGTCATCTGGGAGGGTATAAGGACTTCTTGCCTTGGGCAAGTGGTTGGACTAGATGTGCAACATCTGCTCCAGCTGTAACCTTCGATGAAGTTTCCAATCTATGAACCTTTCCAACGAACTCTCAGCCTTCATGGGCGTCCTTTTCACCCAAGGCCTTAAAACCCATGCTTCAGCTCTGAGAATTTGACCAGGGGCCCCCCCGTGCCCCTGTTTACTGAGCAAACTATAGGAAAGAAGGAAGTGAAAGAAATGATGGGAATTGAAGAAATGTTCTTCTGCCTTCCCAAGATGGCAGAATGGTTGACCATCGGAGCATCGTACCTCCTGATTCTTGACAAATGTATCTTTTCTTTTATGGCCATTGAGACCATATGTGCCAAATTCCTTCTGTGTCCAACCACACTTGGCCAATAAAAAATTAAATTCAATTCAATTCTACTCTACTCTACTCTACTCTACTCTGCTCTACTCTATTCAGAGTATCTACAACATTTCTCAAACTTGGCCATTTGAAGATGGGTGGACTTCAACAGGCAGCAATGCTAGCTAGAGAATTCTGGGAGCAGAGGTCCATCCATCTTCAACAGGCCACGATTGAGAAAGATCGATAGACCCAACTCTTTCTGCTAAGATCTCTCTTGCTTCTCAAGCCACTTTCCATTGTTTTGAAAGCTTCTGCTGCCCCCTGCTCACCAGAGGAAGCAACATCTCTTGTCTGCTCCCCCCTAAATCCCCCTCCCCACCCCACCACCGCCACTAATTTCTCGAGACCCAAGCTGACAGCTCAACTGGCTTTGTCGCTAAGCCTATGGGATGTTAGGCCAAGACTTATTGATCTGGCGATATATTATCCAGAAATGCTTGCTTGGTCTTTCCCCCAGCTAACTCCAGGGCCTCTTAAAAGAGGGTTCACCAAATTGTCAATTAAGTGCAAATCAATCCTCGGCGATTTATCAAGGTGTTATTTTGCCAACGTCAACCAGGCAGGGGAATCGATACTTTGCTGACGCTGGGGGCCCATTGAAGCCAGCGAGGGGGGCTGACGTCTTGTTGGGCTGGTTGGGGGCAGGAAGGGAGGAGGGCAAATCTCCCTGCAGGGTACCTGGGAGTGAACCTGTAAAGGTGGGGGGCTTGTCCGAATCTGGATTCTTTATATTTACCACTTGCGTGTTTTGTTCCTGAATTTTCTCATCTCTACGTACCCTGGAATTAATCCTACATTTTATTTTTCTTTTCTGCTTTTTTAAAAAAAAAATAAGACTAATCAACTCATAAGCTCTCTACAGGCAATCCTTGACCATTACAAAAGCAATGAAAAAAGTGACTTACGGTGACCACTTGTCACACTGTTGCTGTATCTCCATGGTCAGCACAGGTGGACCTCAATTCCCAGGATTTCTCAATGAGCACAGGTCAAGGGTAGCCAACCTGGCTCTTCCATGGCATGTGGACTTCAACTTCCAGAATTCCTGAGCTAGCATGTTTGGTTAGGAATTCTGGGAGTTGAGGTCCACAAGTCATAGAAGAGCCAACTCTGCCTACCCCTGGCACAGGTGGACTTCAATTCCCAGGATTCCTCCATCACCACAGGTGGACTTCAATTCCCAGGATTCCTCCATCACCACAGGTGGACTTCAATTCCCAGGATTCCTCCATCACCACAGGTGGACTTCAATTCCCAGGATTCCTGAGCTAAGATGCTGGCTGGGGAATTCTGGAAGTTGAAGTCCAGACAGAAGTTGCTGAGAAGCACAGGTAGAGAGGATGAAAACTCGCTGGCTGTTTCGTAATCTCACCCAAACATAGAACATAGAATCCTAGGGCGAGAAGGAACCTCCAAGATCATCTACTCCAACCCCCTGCTCAAATCCGGAGACCTTACATCATCCCAATCAAATGGCTGCCCCGTCTGTTTTTGAAAACCTCCAGGGATGGAGGGTCTACGACTCCAAGCGATCGCACTCTCCTCAAAGAATTTGACCCTGGAGAGGCTCAGATGTTGCCCATGGCTTCGAGGTCTCCCGCGCGCATCTGCTCTGGCTTCCGCAAAAGAAACATGGAATATACATTTTTAGGCTTCAACATCTGCAGCACGTTAATGCCTGATTCTCTCCTCATCTCCGTGTTTGGCTTTCCAAATCAGATTAAGCGTAATCTGCCCTAGATTCTCTCCCAGATGGTTCATTTCTTAAATATTGGGAAGAGTTTTTGCAGAGCTGTAATTCCTTAATCTGGAGACCAAAAGAAACTGATTTGGAGAAAGGGGGGGAGAGGAGGGGGAGGGAGAAAGTGGGGGGGGAGGGAGGGAAGGAGTTAGAGTTTAAATTGTTATCGTTTTGAATTTGTTCACCCTTTTATCAATGGTTCGTAGTGTTATTTCACGGGTTCGTGGGATAGTTGTTTGGGTGAAGGTTAAGAGGATCGTGATGTTGTCTTTTCTCCAGCCAAATGTAGCATTTATTCCACACTTTGTAGAACTCGGATTCCTCTTTGTCCTGTAGTTCAAAGGTCGAGAGGAAGGAGTGTTGTGCTATTCACCGCCTTGAGTGAATGAGTGAATGGATGGATGGATGGATGGATGACAGGCATGAGAAATAGCCCTAGCAATAAAATCAGGACTCAGCCAAACTCTTCTGGTTCTATTCTTCTTTTCCTGTCAACCAGCTCAGGAAATAATCCTTCAACTGGGCGTGTCCAAAGCTTTGGCTGACCTTGGACGTTGTCCAAACTGAGGTGGAACAGAGAAATATGACAGTATAGTAGCTGAACCCTTTCGAGTGGCCTTTATTTAGCTTGGAGGTTGGGGGGCAGAGGAGGAGCTGAGTGAGGCCCGCTGTTGTCCATCAGCAATCGGCCAACAGTGTCTTGCAAATGAATCCCACCAAGGGAAAGTTTGGGGGGGGAGATGAAGATGAATTCACCCAGGCTGGAGCCCCTTTCAAGGAGACCGCCTGCTGCTTCTTGGCTCATACCTGGAGACCAGCCTTGTCTTGTTTACATCACATTTGGAATAATACTGCATAGCTAGAGGTATCACAAGCAGGAAGAGGGAGATTGTGATCCCCTTGTATAGAGTGCTGGTGAGACCCCATTTGGAATAATACTGTGTCCAATTCTGGAGACCTCACATACAAAAACATATGGATAAAATTGAACGGGTCCAAAAATGGGCTGCAAAAATGGTGGAAGGTCTCAAGCATAAAACCTATCAGGAAAGACTTCATGAACTCCATCTGTAGAGTCTGGAGGACAGAAGGGAAAGGGGGGGACACGATCAAAACCTTGAAATATGTTAAAGGGTTAAATAAGGTTCAGGAGGGAAGTGTTTTTAATAAGAAAGTGAACACAAGAACAAGGGGACACAATCAGAGGTTAGTTGGGCAGAAGATCAGAAGCAACGTGAGAAAATATTATTTTAATGAAAGAGCAGTAGATGCTTGGAACAAACTTCCAGCAGACGTGGTTGGTCAATCCACAGGAACTGAATTGAAACCTGCCTGGGATAAACATATATCCATCCTAAGATAAAATACAGGAAATAGTAGAAGGGCAGACGAGATGGAGCAGGAGGTCTTTCTCTCCCGTCAATCTTCTATGTTTCTATGAATGAGGAAGGAAGGGAGGAAGGAGGGAAAGAAAGGGAAGGAAGGAAGGAAGGAATAATCCACAGGAACTGAATCTAAACCTGCCTGGGATTAACATAGATCCTTCCTAAGATAAAATACTGGGAATAATGTAAGGGCAGACTAGATGGACCAGGAGGTCTTCTTCTGCCTTCAATCCTCTGTGTTTCTATCAGGTGCATCCCTCCCTCCTTTTGCAAAACTCCCCCAGGGAGAGATCTTGGAGGGGGGGAGTTTTCCCTGTGGGGGCTGATGATAGGGAAGCTTTCTCTGCACAGCTGAAAAATGCAACTTTTAATATCCCATAATGGAAGAGGAAGAGGGATGGAGGGGTTACTTCCTGCAAGTCGGTGGCAGATCTATTTTTCATCCAGTGATTTATTCATTCAAGTGGGAGGGGGAGGAGAGAGAAATATCTTTCGGAGGGGTGTCCCTCCCACTCTTTGGAATCTCCCCCAGGAGGAATAATTTGAGCCCGGCTTCCCCAGGGACTCTCAACTTTCTATTGCAGAGTGATTGAGAACTGCTGTGAAGAAAAGAAAGAAAGAAAGAAAGGGAAGGAAAGGAAAGAAAGAAAGAAAAAAGAAAGAAAGAAAAAAGAAAGAAAGAATTAGAGAGAAAAAGAAAGAAATAGGAAGGGAGGGGAAGGAAAGGTGGAGGAAGAGCAGGAGGAGGTGAAGAAGTAGAAGCAGAAGATGATGATGATGATGATGATGATGATGATAGAGGAGGAGGAAGGAGAAGAAGAAGAAGGTGAAGATGATAATAGAGGAGGAGGAGGAGGAGGAAGGAGAAGAAGGTGAAGATGATGATAGAGGAGGAGGAGGAAGAAGGAGGAGGAGAAGGACAAGATAGAGGAGGAAGAGGAGAGGGGGGAGGAGGAGGAGGAAGAAGGAGGAAGAAGGAAGAAGAAGAAGGAAGAAGAAGGAAGAAGAAGAAGAAGAAGAGGAAGAAGGAAGAAGAAGAAGCAGAAGAAGAAGAAGAAGAAGAAGAAGAAGAAGAAGAAGAAGATGATGATGATGATGATGATAGAGGAGGAGGAAGGAGAAGAAGAAGAAGGTGAAGATGATAATAGAGGAGGAGGAGGAGGAAGGAGAAGAAGAAGAAGATGATGATAGAGGAGGAGGAGGAAGAAGGAGGAGGAGAAGGACAAGATAGAGGAGGAAGAGGAGAGGGGGAGGAGGAGGAGGAAGAAGGAAGAAGAAGGAAGAAGAAGGAAGAAGAAGAAGAAGGAAGAAGAAGAAGAAGAAGAAGAAGAAGAAGAAGAAGAAGAAGAAGAAGAAGAAGAAGAAGAAGAATCACCTGCCGTGTTAGAAGACCTGCAGCCTTTTCTTGCTCCCTTCCAGGAACCGGGTGGCTGGGAGCGAGCGAGCGTTGGCCTGATGCTCTTGGACAGACCCCTATTGATCCGCCTGCCGTTTATCCCCGCAGCCTGATTTCCCTCCCTGGCCTCGCAGGGGGGGAATTAGCAAGGGAGCCGTGCCCCCTGCCCCCCCTGGTCCCCCTCTTTCCCGGGGACTGACAGGGCCGCGTGATTTATATGTTACCCCCATCCAATTCATATCTGCGGGTTGGCCGGGCAATTTAATTCAGGAAAAGGAGGCGTTTGTCTATGCAAATCTCTCGGAGCATCTCTGGACGGCCTTTGGATAATGGCCAAAGCAGGGAGGGGGGAAGCGCCCTTGTCCCCTTGCATTTCAAATCGGGTCTCCCTGGTTATTTAGAGACCCCCCCCCGAGAGAGAAGGAAGGGATGGGGAGAAGGAAAGCTGAGCGTAGGCTCTTCTGAAACAGGACAGCAATTGTCCATCTGCTACAACGTCCTTCCTGTCAATGACCACTTCGGCTTCAACCACAACAACACGCGAGCACACAACAGATACAAACTCAAAGTGACCCTCTCGAAACACAACTGCAGGAAATATGACTTTAATAACCGAGGAGTTGATGCCTGGAACTGACTCCCAGACTCTGTAGGATCATCACCAACCCCCAAATCTTCCCCCTTAGACTCTCCACTGTTGACCTCTCCCGATGCCTAAGAGGTCAGTAAGGGTCTGCGCACAAGAGTACCACCATCGGTCCCCTGTCCTAATGTTTATTTTTTACTAGTATCTTTTTTATTTTTAAAAGGCTTTTATTTATAAAACACAGACATAAACAGTAAGACAAACAAAACACACTCTCTCTCCCTCCCTCCCTCCCTCCCTCCCCTTTTTCTTTCTTTCTTTCTTTCTTTCTTTCTTTCTTTCCCTTTAAAAACTACCAAGCAAAGTAATGCTAATTAGCATTATTAGATCACTTTCCAGAATCTGCATCCTGGTTTATTTCTCTCTGCTCAGTTCCAGGTCTTCCCCCCAAATCTCATAGCAAGAGCATTAAAACCCTGCGCTGGTTTTTCCTCCTTTAAGAAAACTCTCCCACCCACCCACCCACCCACCATGGGCCCTATGAAAATCTGCATATTGAGGGGTGGGGGTTGAAAAGGAAGAACAGGGGGGAAAGAGAAGTGGGGGGGAGAAGAAACACTTTGCTGCAACAAAAGGAAAACCAAGAGCAAATTATTTTCCAGATTGGACCCTTTTGGGGGGGGTCTCGGCTGCGATATGGCCCATTTTTCACAGCAGACAAAACCATTTTCCAGGGGATCAATTTCCCCCTGTGTAAAGTCGGCTCTTTTCAAGTTATAATCCATCATATTTTCCTTTTGCAATCTCCCGGTGTCCAAGCGTTTTAAGTTTCCTATGAATTACTCGATTGCCGGCGTTTAAATAAATAAAAAACAACAACCCACGAAAAAACTCTTCACCTGCCCCCCTCCCCCCTGAAATGAGAAAGTGGGGTGCTGCCCCTGCAGGTCAAGGATTATTAGATGGTGGAGCAGGTGAGTTTCCCCCCCCAAACCCGCCCGTATTGGCAGTCCTGTTAGGCGTTTCATCTGTCCGAAAGATCCAGCCATCCATCACGATCGGCCTGCTCAATATGCAGCTTACGTGGTCATTACTCCTTCTGGGAGGCTATTAAGACGGAGTTGTTGGTGGAAAGCAAACAAAAGGTGGGAATCAAGGGGAGAAAGTGGCCGTAGCAGGGGGCGGCCGGAGTGGAAGGGAGAACCACCGTCTGGAGATGCCCCCAGCAGTCAAAAACCAGGTCGTGATCTGAGAGCAACAGGTCCCCTGGATTGGCAGTTCTGTGCTAGCAAAAACTTCAGAAGAGAAGGATTGAGGGGTCGTGATTTCTGACCGTCTCCAAATGGGTGAACAGGGCAGTCAGGCAGTTGGGAAAGCAAGTAAGATGCCTGGCTGCATAGCTAGAGGTATCACAAGCAGGAAGAGGGAGATTGTGATCCCGCTGCATAGAGCGCTGGTGAGACCACACTTGGAATAATACTGTGTCCAGTTCTGGAGACCTCACCCACAAAAAGATATGGATCAAATTGAACAGGTCCAAAGACAGGTTAGAAAAATGGTGGAAGGTCTTAAGCATGAAACTTATCAGGAAAGACTTCATGAACTCCATCTGTATAGTGGTTAGTGCTTAGTGGTTGCAGTGGTGGATTTATTTATGTATTTATTAGATTTGTATGCCGCCCCTCTCCGTAGACTCGGGACCGCTAACAACAACAACAACAACAACAATTTATTAGATTTGTATGCCACCCCTCTCCAAAGACTAATGAAACAACATGTAACAAATCTAATATTCAAAATACAGTAATTAAAAGTATAAGGTAGTATAAAAATTATATGAAAGTATTGTATGATAGATTACTTAGAGAAGCAATTTAATAAAAGAGAAGTAAAATATATTTTTACGAGAAAGCCTGCTGCTGTGTTTCATAGAAGACTTCAATTAGGTGTAGTGGTCAACTGTAGCTACTTGGTGGGTTAACTTCCGTGTGCTCAAAACTCTCTCTGCCCAACCGGTTATGGGCCCAGGAGCTCTGCCCAACCCTCTTGACGGATTTATTCCAATGCGCGGATGAAGGTGAGCCATCTTTCAAACCAGGGTGGTGTGGATATGCAGCACCGACGGAAGGTGAAAGCTGCCGCCAGGGCTTGATTGGTCTGTCAAGGTGATTGGTGGGCCGGCTGGCCGGAATAATGGGGGGAGGAGGCTGCGGAATGAGGATGCCAACCAGATCGGCAAGAAAATAGGAGGAGACGGTAGAGAGTGGACCTAAGGTGTGTTCCGGTCAAGCTGAAGCGACTCCAAAAACCTCTCTTTTCAAGGCTTTGATTTTCAAACTAGGAATTATTTATTTCTCTTCTTACACTGGGACGATTGTCATGGTTACAAAACAGAGAGAGTCAATACATTAATTTGAACCTCACGTGTTTATGAGACCCTAGTTCCTTTTGAGACCTAATGAAAATAAAACAGTTGATCTTTGACCTTGCTCCCCCCACCCAACTACCAGCTGGCATCCATGAACTCCTATAAGTCAGGGGAACAGCCCTCCACTGGAGCTGGGATGAACAACCAAGCAAAAAACATAGATATATGCTGAAAATAGATCCTGGTTTCGACCACAACTGAGGCCAAAATATCCGTGGCTAAGTAAGACAGTCCTTAGCCTTTAACATATTTAAATGTTTTGATTGTGTCCCCCCTTTCCCTTCTGTCCTCCAGACTCTACAGATTGAGTCCATGAAGTCTTTCCTGATACGTTTTATGCTTAAGACCTTCCACCATTCTTGTAGCCCGTCTTTGGACCCGTTCAATTTTGTCAATATCTTTTCGTAGGTGAGGTCTCCAGAACTGGACACAGTATTATTCCAAATGTGGTCTCACCAGTGCTCTATACAGCAGGATCACAATCTCACTACAATAACAATAACAGTGCACACAACCACAGGAGGGTCTGTAAGGGTCATAAAGATGAAATTAGTTGGCTACAGAAAATAACAGGAACTCATATTAAGTTTACCCCAGAATTATTCTTGTTAGCAATGATAAAGAAAACATACCCAAAAAGTATAAAATATCTGCTGTTACATATTGTGATAGCGTCAGGAATTATGTATGCACAGAAATTGAAGGTTCCAAGAATAACAGAAGACAAAGAAATAATCAAGAAGGTTTATGACTGCAGAGATGGACCGGCGGCTAACCATGGTATTAAATGATAAAAAAGATTTGGACTATTATGATATCTGGACACTGTGGTACAAATGGATAACAAAAAGGAGGGCTAATTCACAATGAAAATGTTTATGATGTAAGAATATGTGTATAGATATATAATCATATAGTACATGGATGTTGACTTACTTGAAAAATATTTGCATTTGTGTTAATGTTTGTTCATATGTAGTGTTTTGGGGTTTTTTTTTTAAATGTATGAAATTCAATAAATTAAAAACAAAAGATGAACCAATTGCGGCAACAGTTATCACAACCACTTCAAACGGTCACTAAACTAACAGTTGTAAATATAAACAGCTCTGTCCTTCTCTTTATCTGCACTCCTAAAAGTGAAGCTTGGCTTGTGCTGGCATCGACAGCTGCCAATCTCCTGCATTATTTACCTGGGCTGAAGGATAGCTGGGCTATTCATGGGCAGCGTTGGAGGGGGGGCTCCGTAACCCAACACCCCAAGCGATTTCTGCTCTTTTGTCCTTTTGTTTCTCCCCAGGTGGGTTAGTCTGGAGGGGCCAAAAAGAATGGGGGGGGAGTTCAATGGGAGGGAAGAGAAGGGAGAGAATCAAGATCACACGAAGGGTTGATACCATAGTTCCCTCTAAGCTGAGCAGTGAGCAATCGCTCACTTAAAAATCATCATCAACTCAGAGTTTTCCAAACCTGCCCAGAAGCTGAGAGGGAAAGAGTGAGAGGGAAGGAGAGAGAGAGGAAGAGAGAGAAACAGATGGAAAAAAGAGAGGAAGGAAAAGAATGGGAGTAAGGAAGAGAGAAAGAAAATCAAAATCTAGTTTGAAACTAGCTCAACTATTTAAGTGGCATTTTCATATTGATAGAGTTGCTCTATTATGAGCTCACTCTTATAGACACACAGGACAGTATTTTATTTTGAAATTCTCTGAGGCAAAACAGGGTGGGTTTTTTATTTGTTTGTTTGTTTGTTTGTTTGTTTGTTTGTTTGTTTATTATTTCTGTGCCGCCCAGTCCTGAAGGGACTGCTGCTCAGACACTATACTTTTCCGCCCACCCCAAAAAAAAATTAGATGGAACACTGGTTGATACCACTTTACAAGGCCTTGTACGGCCACACTTGGAATACGGCGCCCAGTTTTGGTCACCACGATGCAAAAGGGATGTTGAGACTCTAGAAAGAGTGCAGAGAAGAGCGACAATTAGGGGACTGGCGGCTAAAACATAGGAAGAACGGTTGCAGGAACTGGGTAAATATCTAGTTTAATGAAAAGAAGGACCAGGGGAGACAGGAGAGCAGCCTTCCAATATCTCAGGGGGTTTTGCCACAAAGAAGAGGGAGTCAAGCTATTCTCCAAAGCACCTGAGGGCAGAACAAGAAGCAATGGGTGGAAACTAAACGAGAGAAGCAACTTAGAACTAAGGAGAAAATTCCTGACGGAATGATTAATCCATGGAACATCTCACCTCCAGAAGTTGTGGATGCCCCGACACTGGAAGTTTTTAAGCAGATGTTGTAGTCTTTCCTGCACAAGCAGGGGGTTGGACTAGAAGACCTCCAAGGTCCCTTCCAACTCTTGTAGTAGTAGTAGTAGTAGTAGTAGTAGTAATAGTAGTAGTAGTAGTAGTAGTAATAATAATAATAATAATAATAATAATAATAATAATAATAATAATAATAATAATAGAATAATAATAATTTTTTATTGGGAAAAAAATTAGCACCCCTTTAGCTGCCTCCCTGTTAATTCCAATTTTAGATTTATTGCTCTACTATTTTATTATTTTAGAGGTGGTCCTCAACTCACACTCATCAGTTTATTGACTGTTCAGAGTTACCGAGGGAACCAAAAAAAATTGAGTGTTTTTCACACTTATAGTGTTGCAGCATCCATGTTCACGTCCCAATTCTTGCCCAAGTATCCATTGCAACAACTGTGACCTCCTTTTGCCACCTTCGGACGGGGGAGAGACGGATTTACTTAACAGTCACGTTACTAACTTAGCAGCTGTGGCGATTTGCTTAACAACCGTTTCCAGGGAGGTCACACAATGGGGCAAAACTCACTTAACAATTGTCTCGCTTTGGGACGTACATTTTTGGGCTCAGTAGTTGTGGTTGCAAGTTTATTTTGACCGGGAAACTCCAGAAATGAGTGAAATATCAGCGGATCTGTAGAGAGGATTCCGATTCCCAGCATGCTGTGCCTGGGGATTTCTGGGATTTATAGTCCTTATTGGAGGTCAACGTAGAGATCACAATGACATTTTATGTCCAGTCTGGGCTTCTTTGCAGTATCCTTGCTATCCACACCATGTCGGTTTTCCTTGTGATCTTTGCAGGACGACACGGCAATGCCACTCATGTAACCCTCGCTCCGTTTCTGCTGACATCATTCATTTTTTAAACGATATCCCACATTAATATTTAACGCGGAGCATTAACAACAGATCGGTAGCTAACATTTGGCAGGCCTCCTTCGCCACACAAAGGGAGAGGAGGGAAGGCGAAGGGGAGAAAGGCAGGCAGGGAAAAACAGCCTGGTATAATGTCTGTCGCCCAGCAATTAAACCGGGCCAGATGAATAATATCCTGTCGCGGGTCGGAATAAAAGCAATGGCTTCATTTGACAAAAAGATTTAAAAAATAAAAAGCAAAACCCGCTGTTAACCACCCCTTATATAATATAATATCAGAGAGGGGTGGCATATAAATCCAATAAATTATTATTATTATTATTATTATTAGTAGTAGTAGTAGTAGTAGTAGTAGTAATAATAATAATAATAATAATAATAATAATAATAATAATATAACAACAACAACAAGAAGAATCACAACAACAGAGTTGGAAGGGACCTTGGAGGTCTTCTAGTCCAACCCCCTGCCTAAGCAGGAAGTCCTACACTACTTCAGACAGATGGTTATCCAACATATGGTTATCTTATTTGGGGAGAGTAACCATGAAAGAGCTTGCAGGCCAGTAAGAGCTGGGAACATCATTAGCCCCATGAAAGAAACATTCAAATCAAGTAGAGCAATGGAAAAAACCCTGCAAAGACTTAGGGCTTGGAAAACATTATTGGCAGAGAGTAACCATGAAAGAGCCTGCAAGCCAGTAAGAGCTGGAAACATTGTTAGTACCTGGTTAGGGCTGGAAAGAAACTTATTCAGAGCAAGTTAGAGCAATGAAAACAACCCTGCAAAGACTTAGGGCTTGGAAAACCTTCTTCCTAGAGAGCAACAATGAAAGAGCCTGCAAGGTCAGAGCTGGGAAGATTGTTAGTAGCTAGTAAGGGCTGGGGGGAGCTACATTCAGAGTATAAGACCCTAATTATCAGCCTCTTTTAGGGAGGAAAAAGGTCCGTCTTATACACCAAAAAACACGGTCAGTCTAAGGGCTATTGCTATCATCAGAGTGGAAAAACACATAAGTCACTTTTTTCAATGCCCCCGTTGCAATCGGTCTCTAAACAAATTGTTGGCTCAGGAATCCTGGGAGTTGAAGTCCATGGGTCATCAAGGGGCCACAGCTGTCCTGCTGTGGGGTCCCCAACTCAGAGTCTGCTGACCTTAAAGAAAATCCCTCTCCAGATGTCGATATTCAAGCTGGAATGAAAATCCCCTCTTCCTCCTCCCCCCCCTCCTCTTTTTAAGAACGGCAGGACCAAACCTGCCAATAACGGATCCATTGAGGGACGGATCTCATCTGTTAAAAGCTCGGCTATAAATTTTCTCCTGGATTTGGTTTCCAAGCCTCGCAGCCAGGCCGGCGTCTCTGCACCAGACAAAAGCCCCCTCCGCACCGCCCCAGAATTTCCTCCTTGGAGGAAACAGACATCGGAAGGCTCCCAAAAGGACTCCTGTTTGCAGCTACTCCCCGACATGCAACCGTTTCCTTTAGGGACCGATCGAAGCTCACGACAGCACCAGGAAAAACACATGCCTATTTTTCACACTTACAACTGTCACAGTGTTGCTCATAGCAAAATTTGGCTGCTTGGCAACTGACGCATGTTAGAAACCTAGAAGATTGATGGCAAAAAAAGACCTCCTGGTCCATCCAGTCTGCCCTTATACTGTTTCCTGTATTTTATCATAGGATGGATCTATGTTTATCCCAGGCATGTTTCAATTCAGTGACTGTGGATTCTTCCTTCCTTCCTTCCTTCTCTTTCTTTCTTTCTTTCCTTCCTTCCTTCCTTCCTTCTTTCCTTATTCATAGAAACAAGACTGAGGGCAGAAAAAGACCTCCTGGTCCATCTCGTCTGCCCTTCTACTATTTCCTGTATTTTATCTTAGGATGGATCTATGTTTATCCCAGGCATGTTTCAATTCAGTGACTGTGGATTCCTCCTTCCTTCCTTCCTTCTCTTTCTTTCTTTCCTTCCTTCCTTCCTTCCTTCTTTCCTTATTCATAGAAACAAGACTGAGGGCAGAAAAAGACCTCCTGGTCCATCTCGTCTGCCCTTCTACTATTTCCTGTATTTTATCTTAGGATGGATCTATGTTTATCCCAGGCATGTTTCAATTCAGTGACTGTGGAGTTACCAACCACGTCTGCTGGGAGTTTGTTCCAAGCATCTGCTACTCTTTCAGTCTAATAATATTTTCTCACGTTGCTTCTGATCTTTTCCCCAACTGACCTCAGATTGTGCCCCCTTGTTCTTGGGTTCACTTTCCTATTAAAAACACTTCCCTCCTGAACCTTATTTAAACATATTTAAATGTTTCCATCATGTCCCCCCTTTCCCTTCTGTCCTCCAGACTGTACAAGATTGAGTTCATGAAGTCTTTCCTAATCAATTTGATGCTTAAGACCTTCCACCATTTTTGTAGCTCGTCTTTGGACCCGTTCAATTTTGTCAATATCTTTTTGTAGGTGAGGTCTCCAGAACTGGACACAGTATTATTCCAAATGGGGTCTCACCAGTGCTCTGTACAGCGGGGTCACAAAGTGTATTATTATTGCTGTTAGCCGCCCTGAGTCTACGGAGAGGGGCAGCATGCAAATGTGATAAATAAATAAACAAACAAACACACACACACACACAAATAAATAAATAAATCTCCCTCTTCCTGCTTGTGATACCTCTAGCTATGCAGCCAACCATCCTACTGGCTTTCTCTACTGCCTGACCGCACTGTTCACCCATTTGGAGACGGTCAGAAGTCAATCCCCCTAAATCCTTCTCCTTGAGTGAGGGAGAGGTTATTATTATTATTTTCCCTTCAGAGACTTTTAAGTAATATAAATATGTAACACTGTCGTTAATCCCGCTCTTGGCTGGGAGAGCGCGGTCAAGGGCTGTGGTGGGTGGCGAGAGAGCCGGTGAATAGGCCAGGCATGAAACATTCATTTGGCCACAGGTGACAGGCGGAAGGAGTCGAGCGACAGGTAAACTTGCGTGCAGCTCTTCTCCCTGGTTTCTTAGGAAAAACAAGAATCAAAATAAACTGGCTTTTTCAAGCAGAGGCTTGATCATCCTTTAAATTGGGTTTGGAAGCCTCGTACAGACTCTTTGCCTAAAAATGAAAATAAACTTGTGATTTATTTATTCGACTTCCATGCTGCCCGATCCCGAAGGACTCAGGGTGACTGACAAAATAATATAATACAATACAAAAAGATACAGCAATAAAAAGGAATCGAATATAATATCTTCAAAACTAAGCAATAGATTGATGCCTAGAGAGAGCAGACTATGTAAAGAAGGGAGTCGTGTTCTAACTTTACAGGAAGAAAGAGGCTAAATGCAATATTATAATAATAATAATAATAATAATAATAATAATAATAATAATAATAACAACAATAACAATAACAATAACAATAACAATAACAATAACAATAACAATAACAATAACAATAACAATAACAATAACAATAACAATAACAACAACAACAACAATAACAACAACAACAACAATAACAACAACAGAGATGGAAGGGACCTTGGAGGTCTTCTAGTCCAACCCCCTGCTTAGGCAGGAGACCCTCCACTACTTCAGACAGATGGTTAGCCAACATCTGCGTAAACACATCCAGTGTCGCAGCATCCACAACTTCTGGAGGCAACGTCTGTTCCACTGATCAACCGTTCTGACTGTCAGGAAATTTCTCCTTAGTTCTAAGTTGCTTCTCTCCCTGTTTGGTTTCCACCCATTGCTTCTTGTTCTGCCCTCAGGGGCTTTGGAGAATTTAAGAAGATGTTGGATAACCATCTCTCTGAAGTAGTGTAGGGTTTCCTGCCTAAACAAGGGGTGGAGTAGAAGTCCTCTAAAGTCCCTTCCAACTCTGTTATTGCTGTCGTTTTTGTTGTTGTTGTTATTTTATTTTTATTATTATCATTATGTCAATACAACACAGCAAATGAGATCATATGCTGGATTTCGTATTTCATCACCAGTCGGGCGCTTCCCAAGCACCTAAGACTGCATGATATAGCGGCGAATTATTATTATTATTATTATTATTATTATTATCAACACAGCAAACAAGATCACTATGCTGGATTTTCGCATTTCATCACCACTGTGTGATGTAGCAGCAAATTATGTGTGCTGATCCCAGTAAAGCGGCCTTTTGCAATTGACAGATGGAGATTTTGTCAATTCCGATGGTTTTCAAATGTCCACTGAGATCCTTTGGCACTGTGCCCAGCATGCCAGGGGCCACTGGGACCACTTTCACTGGCTTATGCCAAAGTCGTTGCATCATCATCATCATCATCATTGTTGTTGTTGTTGTTGTTATTATTATTATTATTATTATTATTATTATTATTATTATTATTATTGGGGATCACGTGACTGTAGGACCTTTCGGCCATCATAAACAAAAGGCAAAAGTCTGAATTCTGATCACATGGACGTGATTGTAAGTGTGAAAAAGTGTCATCGGTCACTCGGTCAGTGCCACTGTAAGTTTGGGCGTTCGTTAAACAAACTTGTGACAAGGGCTACCTGCATTTTCAAGGTCACTTAAAATGGCATCACAGGGAGAAGGAAGTGGTAGTGCCGACCGTGTGCACTGTTTAAGATTTGGTGTAACCTGTGTGGAACGTCTTTTGGGAAGAAGGCAGGCAGGAGGGGAGATTTAATCTCCTTGTCTTCCGTGACCATAGTTTGTTTCCAGTTGCGCTAATGAAGAAGAGCAGGTTCCTCAGCCAAGAAAGGATTTAAATTTCAGGGCTGGACAAAAGAACGGACTGGAGTAACCCGAGATGCCCCTTTATGAGCCACACAGGGGCTTCGCTTGACGTGGAAACATTTTTCTGGAAATCAACGGTGGCTTTCCTTTTTCCAACCCTTAAGTCTCTTCCCAGCCCTTAATACCCACCATTGTGTGCAGGATTGTGGAGCAATTAAGGAGTGGTAAGTGTGCACCGCTCGGCCACTAATGAATTTGAGGGGGTTTTGTTTGGGTCTGGGAACCCAAGGCCTCCTGGTAATCCCAGCAGGGCTTCATTCTCTGGAACGGATTTTGGAGCTCATCGGGTTCCAGGTGGGAGATCCGTTGGCTGCTTCTCCTTCTGGCTTTGAAAAACACCTGTATAAAACATGTGATCTGCCCCTTTCCAGCGATTGAATGTTTTCATCCTTATTTGAGCTTCCTACTCTCTCCACCTTTTGTGGAACAGTGGGTGCTCTTAACGACCAGCCCCCCCCCCAAAAAAGTCTTAAAATTGGGTTGGTTGCATGGTTCCCAACTGTCAAGATTTATGACTGTCATTGGTTTCCCCATTTTCTCCTATGCAAAGCCTCATTACAAGGTCTCCACAATGCAAAGAGGATGTTGAGACTCTAGAAAAAGTGCAGAGAAGAGCAACAAAGATGATCAGGGGACTGGAGCCTAAAACATATGAAGAAACAGTTGCAGGAACTGGGTAAATGTCTAGTTTAATGAAAAGAAGGACCAGGGGAGACAGGATAGTAGCCTTCCAATCTCAGGGGTTGCCACAAAGAAGAGGGAGTCAAGCTATTCTCCAAAGCACCTAAGGGTAGAACAAGAAGCAATGGGTGGAAACTAATCAAGGAGAGAAGCAACTTAGAACTAAGCAGAAATTTCCTGACAGTTAGAACAATTAATCAGTGGAATTACCTGCCTCCAGAAGTTGTGAATGCTCCAACACTGGAAGTTTTTAAGCAGATGTTGGATAACCATTTGTCTGAAGTAGTGAAGGGTTTCCTGCCCTATCATGTCTCCCCTGGTCCTTCTTTCATTAAACTAGCCATGCCCAGTTCCCGCAACCGTTCTTCATATATTTTAGCCTCCAGTCCCCTAATCCTCTTTGTCACTTTTCGCTGCATTTTTTCTAGAGTCTCATAGAAAAATAGAAACATAGAAGTCTGACAGCAGAAAAAGACCTCATAGTCCATCTAGTCTGCCCTTATACTATTTTCTGTATTTTATCTTAGGATGGCATGTTTAAATTCAACATCCTGTTTGCACCTTTTATGAACTTTTATGACTTGTGAACTCCATGCTGGCTGAGGAATTCTGGGAGTTGAAGTCCCACAGGTTGTAAAAAAAGGGGGTCTACTTGCCCTCCCCTGATCTATGGGGTCGCTAAGAGTTGACATCAACTTGATGGCAGATAATCAATCCATCAGCTGCAACTATTTGAGGACCTCTCTGTCAACTAGCAGCTCCAAGAGGGAAGGAAGGAATCTTGTCTATACATGAAAGTGAGATTCTGCAAAACTTTCCATCCATACTGTAGGAAACACACCCACCGACGGGGAAATCCATACGGTAGAAATGGTGGCACTGCAAACTGGGCACTTGGGAAAACCCCTTGGCTGCGGGGGACCCTTTTTGAACATCTGTCAAGTGGCCTGCTGTTTCTCCTCTGTTCTGTCTTTATCTAGTCTCGTTTGGCCCACAATATGCCCCGTGGAGGGCTTGGCTCCTTAAGAAGACCAGACGTCTTTACGTAACCCATTTTCCCTCAGCATTAAATCTTCCTCGGGATTAGCGACTTCGGAAACATCTGTGTGGGCTTGGGGACAAGATTGCCGGCTGGAATTAACAGCTGAAAATAACAGAAGATAGAAACCGTTGACAAAGGGGCATTAAGAGAAGAAGAAGAAGGGGGAGGAAAAGAAGCCCACTCCACAGGCGAAGTAAATAAACGATGCCAGGATACGTCTTGTTGCTCAAATCAGAATTTCCGTATTTTGGGGGGTATATGACACACCAGAATATACGACACGCCTTAGTTTTTGGGGAGGAAAACAGGGAAAAGAATCTGCTTGCTAGGTACTCATCCAGCTAGTGTCCTTAGTCTGGTCAGCTTCAGCGCATTATTTTATCCCCTGGCTAGGGCTGGAAAAAATTATTTGGAGAGAGTAACAATGAAAGGGCTTGCAAGTCAGTAACAGCTGGGAACATCGTTAGCATCTGTTTAGGGCTGGAAAGAAACATTTGGAGGAAGTTAGAGCAATGAAAGAAAAACCTACAGTTTGGAAAAAATTCTTGGGAGAGAGTAACCATGAAAGAGCTTGTAAACCAGTAAGAGCTGGGAACATCATTAGCACCTCGTTGGGGCTGGAAAGAAACTTATTCGGAGCAAGTAGAGCAATGGAAAAAAACCCTGCAAAGACTTACGGCTTGGAAAACATTCTTTGCAGAGGGAAACCATGAAAGAGCCTGCAAGGTCAGAGCTGGGAAGATCGTAAGCAGCTAGTTAGGGCTGGGGGAAAAAGCTACATTCAGAGTATAAGACGCACCCTAATTATCAGCCTCTTTTAGGGAGGAAAAAGGTGCGTCTTACACTCCGAAAAATATGGTAGTTGTTTGAAAATTTTAGTGTGGTTACATCCTGCAAAGAAGGGAAAGAAGAAGAAATGTTGAGTGTAGACATGCAGGAGTGGGATTTGAGAGTTCTCTGAACTGCCCGGAATCTTATTTATTTATTTTATTTTATTTTATTGATTTATTTTATTTTATTGATTTATTTTATTTATTTTATTTATTTTATTTATTTTATTTATTTTATTTATTTTATTTATTTTATTTATTTTATTTATTTTATTTATTTTATTTATTTTATTTATTTTATTTATTTTATTTATTTTATTTATTATTTAGATTTGTATGCCGCCCCTCTCCTCTTAGTTAGAGGTTCTCCCGAACCCCTGCAAATCCCCAGCAGCTGACCCCTGGACTCTCATATTTGACCAGGAGGTTGGGCTAGATGACCTCCAAGATCCCTTCCAACTCTGATATGTTGTTGTTGTAATAGTAGTATTAATAGTAGTAGTAGTTGTTGTTGTTGTTGTTGTTGTTGTTATTATTATTATTATTATTATTATTATTATTATTATTATTATTATTATCTCACAAAGCGTTGTTTCCTTTGCATAGATCAGCAAGACGCAGGGTAGAAGAGTTAAAGAGCAACCTGTGCCACCAGCCAGAAGTTCAACAAGGACATCGCCCCCCCCCTCCATTTTTCAGCCCTCTCCCCCCCCACTTCGTCCCGGGCTCTGCCTTTTAACCAATCCATACAGCTCCATCAGCCTAACCTGGCCTGGCTCCCCTTCCGAGGCCATTAATGTAATGACGAGAGGTCACCAAGTTCAAGCCAAAATGTCAATTTTCATTTGGCGGAACGACCCTGTGCTCGAATCCGCTGGGCTTTTCCCTCGGCTGTCGTCCTTCAACACAAGACAAACTCTGTCAGGAGCCTCTGAGGGGCTGCAATTGCCCCCCCTCCATTCAAAGCTCCGTGATTAACAAGGGGCAGCCGCCTAACCAGGCCGGAAGACCCAAGGGCCTATTTCAGACCCATTTGGCACTGAATGTCCATCATGGCTCCTCTATGGATTTATTGACACCTTTCAGACATTCATCTCCCGCCACCAGGATAAGGCAGACCCAGGTGTTGTTGACACCCACAAACCTCCCTCTGCTCCAGCAAGAGTTGTGCCACGCAGTAGCAAAGAAGTGGCCCTTTTCAGTGCCAAGATGTTGGCAAGAGAATTCTGCCATTAAAAGGCTCCATGTTTGCACAGATCTCCATCCACCTGGTTACTTGTCAGTGGAGAAGACCTGGGGTTGGTCAGCTGGAAAGCCGGCCGCCAGGTTTGACAGCCGAGCGCCACGCAACAGGGCGAGCTCGCACCCTGCAAAGCTGGCAGTTTGAAAGGATGCAAATGCGAGTAGATAAATGGGCACCACTCTGAATGACAAATGGGTAGATAGATGCAAGTAGATATTATTATTATTATTATTATTATTATTATTATTATTATTATTAATTAGATTTGTATGCCGCCCCTTTCCGAAGACTTGGGGAGGCTCACAACAGTAATAAAAACAATATAGTAGTGGAACAAATCTAATATTAAAAAACATATAAAACCCTATCATTATTTTTAAAAAAACCAAACAGCACATTCATACCAAACATAAAACAAAGTATAATAAAGCTTGGGGGAAAGGTGTCTCAACTCCCCCATGCCTGGGCGGTATAAGTGAGTCTTGAGTAGTTTACGAAAGACAAGGAGGGCGGGGCAGTTCTAATCTCCAGGGGGAGTTGGTTCCAGAGAGCCGGAGCTGCCACAGAGAAGGCTCTTCCCCTGGGGCCCGCCAAACGACATTGTTTAGTCGACAGGACCTGGAGAAGGCCAACTCTGTGGGACCTTATCGGTCGCTGGGATTCATGCGGTAGCAGGCGGTTCTGGAGGTACTGTGGTCCAGATAAATGGGTACCATTCTGATGGGAAGGTCACAAGGCTCCATAGGATCATGCTGGCCACACGGCCACGGAAACCATTTAAATAGGATCCAGCCGTGTGCAGCAGCTGCCAGAAAAGCCAACACAGTTCTAGGCTGCACTAACAGAGGGATGGAATTAAGATCACCTGAAGGGTTAATACCGCTTTATAAGGCCTTGGTAAGGCCACACTTGAAATACGGCATCCAGTTTTGGTTGCCACGATGCTAAAAGGACGTTGAGACTCTAGAAAGAGTGCAGAGAAGAGCGACAAAGAGGATTAGGGGACCAGAAGCTAAAACATACGAAGAACGGTTGCAGGAACTGGGTAAATATCTAGTTTAATGCAAAGAAGGACCAGGGGAGACAAGATAGCAGCCTTCCAATATCTCAGGGGTTATTGCCACAAAGAAGAGGGAGTCAAGCTATTCTCCAAAGCCCCTGAGGGCAGAACAAGAAGCAAACTCCATCCCTAGAAGAACCGGTTTCTATCCACTGCCCACTTTTGCCCCAAGAAGGGAAATTACCGAACGCAAACGGCTGAGAGGAGGCGGCTAAACAATTTCCCCTTTTCAATCTCGCAGTCAATGGGGTCTCTAATTAAATGGCTTAATTGGATCTCTGGCAGCTTTAATTACCTTTTGGGATTACGGAATGGGGGTCAGGGAGTCAATTATGTGCCTTTGAGCACAGAGCCACATCGGTTTTGTCCTCTCGCAAACGAGGCGCAGGAAGTCCACCACTTACGACCAAAGTGGAGACCCCAATTTATAATTGCTAAGCGAGACAGTCGTTAAGCGAGCTGCACCTCATTTCAGGGACATTTCTTGCTGCGGTTTGTTAAGTCAAACAAATAACAGGGTTGTTAGTGAATCTGGCTCCTGCAAATGACTTTGCTTGTGGCAAAAGGAGAGTCATGTCACTCCGGGACCCTGAAACCGTCCTGAGTACATGCCAGTTGCCAATTTCAATCACTTGACCCGAGGGATGTTGTTGTTGCTGTTGTTGTTGTTGTTGTTGTTGTTGTTGTTATTATTATTATTATTATAATATTTTTTTATCTATCTATCTATCTATCTATCTATCTATCTATCTATCTATCTATTTATTAGATTTGTATGCCGTCCCTCTCCGAAGACTCGGGGCGGCTCACAACAACAGGAACAGTACAAATCCAAAATTAAAACAATTTAAAACCCTTAGTATAAAAACAATCATACATCTCATACATAAAGTGGAAACGGCCCAGGGGAATCAATTCCCCCATGCCTGGCGACAGAGGTGGGTTTTGAGGAGTTTGCGAAAGGCAAGGAGGGTGGGGGCAATCCTAATCTCTGGGGGGAGCTGGTTCCAGAGGGTCGGGGCTGCCACAGAGAAGGCTCTTCCCCTGGGTCCTGCCAGACAACATTGTTTAGTCGATGGGACCCGGAGAAGACCCACTCTGTGGGACCTAACTGGTCACTGGGATTCGTGTGGCAGAAGGCGGTCCCGGAGATATTAGGGTCCAGTGCCATGAAGGGCTTTATAGGTCATAACCAACACTTTGAATTGTGACCGGAAACTGATCGGCAACCAATGCAGACTGTGGAGTGTTGGTTTGATATAGGCATATTTAGGGAAGCCCATGATTGCTCTCGCAGCTGCATTCTGCACGATCTGATGTTGCAATGATCCAGGTTGACTCAGCCTTCCGTCCTTCCAAGGTGGGTCCAATGGGAACTTAAAAGTGTTGGGGGAAATATGCTGGCTCTAAACCACTTAGAGAAGGCTGTGAAAGCACTAGCATGTGGTATATACTGTATTTTGGGGAGTATAAGACGCACCTTAGTTTTGGGGGAGGAAAATAGGGAAAAGAATCTGTTTAGCAGATTATTCATCTGACTAATGTCCTTGGTCTGGTCAGCTTCAGGACATTATTTTATCCCCTGGTTAAGGGCTTTAAAATGTTTTAATTCGTTGCATCAAATTAGATATTTAGCCAGTTCCTGCATCCGTTCTTCCTATGTTTTAGCCTCCAGTCCCCTGATCCTCTTTGTGGCTCTTCTCTGCACTCTTTCTAGAGTCTCAACGTCCTTTTTGCATCGTGGAGACCAAAACTGGATGCAGTTTTGTGGCCAAGCTGATCTTGACTGGTGGATTGGCTGAAAGCACTCCAAAGTGGTCTGCGGTGGATCTGGTGAATAAATAGTGGCAGTTCTAAGCGCGAGAGCCCAGGGTGATCAGAAAATCATCTCTTTTTGCCTACATTTTCCAACTTTATTCATCAATGATTAAGGGACTGGAAACCAAGACTTACGAAGAGAGACTGAGGGAGCTGGGCATGGACAGCCTAGAGAAAAGGAGGGCCAGAGCGGACATGATAGCAGTTTACAAGTATACGAGGGGATGTCACAGAGAGGAGGGGATCACTTTAATCTTCAGGGCACCAGAGGGCCGGACGAGGAACAACGGCTGGAAGCTGACGAAGGAGAGATTCAACATGGAGATAAGGAGGAACTTCCTGATGGTCAGAGCAATCAACCAATGGAACAACCTACCAGCGGACGTTGTGAACTCCAACACTCTGGACATTTTTAAGAGAAGATTGAACAGCCACTTGACTGGTGTGCTATAGGGTTCCTGCTTGGGCAGGGGGTTGAACTCGATGGCCTTCATGGTCCCTTTCAACTCTAACAATAAATGAATGAATGAATGAATGAATGAATGAATGAATGAATGAATGAATGAATGAATGAATGTGACACAGCAGTGAAGCCACCCCAAAGCCAAATCTGAAAAGTTATAGCCTGAACTAAGTGATCAGGAAGGATGGGATGGGAGAAGACCTTTCTCCATTCGTCCTGCACCACATTGTGAGTTTGTCCAGGCTCAGGTGCGAGAAAGCAACACCTGCCGTCTCAACGAAAGCCTGTCCACTCTGTATTTCATTGAATTCCCTTCCAACCACCTCAAGAGCCAAAAGATCCCAGAAGGAGAGTTTGGGTTGCCAGAGACGACACAAAGAGCAATCATTGGCGCTTTAATTAAAAGCTTTAATTAAACACAAAATACCCTGGGTGCTTTATTAAGCCTGGTAATTGATTTAATGCTCTGCTCAAATTCTATTAAGTCGGGATCCTGGCTCTGGAATCGGCTGATGGGACGGGCCAGCCAAGCCTTGGGGAGGGGGGAGGAGGGGGAGTTGTGTATAGAGCCAGTGTCTTTGCACCCCCAGCCAAAGGCACGGATGAGAAGAACTGCAAATATTCTCATTTATTGGTATTGAATTTATTTTTATTTTAAAAGCAACCTGTATTTTACACAGAGCTTGACAAGTAGGTTACTTCTGTAAAACTCTGGCTGATGAGCTCTTGCTGGCACTTTCCAGATGTGAAGGGGTCATTCTGGGAGACCTAACCCTGTGCATCTGGAGGGCATAGAATTGGGGAAATGGAGATTAACCTTCTCGCCCACTCCCCATAATAAATGGCTGGTTTGGGCCATAATTTTGCCAAGCGCTCCCTCTAGTGGCGAAACGTTAGGATTACCTGTAGTCAAGAACGTGTGGTTTTGATCTCAAAGGTGCTTTTTTAAAAATTAAACTTTATCCATTTCCAATCTTTTCTTTAAAAACAACGATACTTTACTACTTTGAGTAATTACACATTGTTACATATTTCCATTCTCTCTATACCAAGTTACATGTTCCTTTATATGACATCTTTTATTTTCCGTTTTCATTATAGCCAGTCAAATTATATATATTTATTATTTCTTTATTATCATGTTTGCATTAAACTTTTCTATTAATATATTTATATGTTATATCAAAGGTGCTTTTTAAAAAGGAAAGTGGGCTGTTTTTCTTTTCCCTTGAGGAAGAAGAAGAAGAAAAACATTTTGCTTTCCATTGAGGACTTATATACTGCACAAGTCAAAAAGAGGGCGGTGAAAATATTGACTGACCCCTCGCATCCTGGACATAAACTGTTTCAACTCCTACCCTTAAAACCTCACTACAGAGAACTGCCACACCAAAACAACTAGATACAAGAAGAGTTTTTCTCAAATGCCATCACTCTGTTAAAAAAATAATTGCCTCAATACTGTCAAACATTTTACTAAGTCTGCACTACTATTACTACTATTTTGTTTCCACATCATTCCTATCACCCATCTCCTCCCACTTATGATTGTATGACTGTAACTTATTGCTTGTATCCTTAAGATTTTTATTAATATTGTTTCCTGATTGCTTATTTGACCCCTATGACAATCATTAAGTGTTGTACCCCATGATTCTGGACAAATGTCTCTTTTTCTTTTATGTACACTGAGAGCATCTGCACCAAAGACAAATTCCTTGTGTGTCCAACCACACTTGGCCAATAAAAGAAATAATTCTATCCAACAAGCTTCCTCAGCTGTGATGGCGGGTGATGGAAGAATAGCTACTGACAGTTGAGTCTGGACTTCTCAACCTTCTCACTCAATGCTTCCTTTTGAAAAAAGACAGTGAGAACAATTAACCAGTGGAACATCTTTTCTCCAGAACTCTTATCATGGGAGCTTTTGAAGAAGACATTGGACCGCCATTTGTCTGAAATGGTACAAGATTTCTTTCTTGAGGAGTGGGCTGGACTAGATCCAGGGGTCTCCAACCTTGCCATCTTTAAGACTTGTGGACTTCAACTCTCAGAATTTGAAGACCTCCAAGGTCCAAGAGAATAGAGGACATTCCAGCCTTGACCACTTGGACTGAGAGCCAGGACAACAGACTCTGTTCCTCACCATTTCCCCAAACCTGAATAGATCTGAAAGCGGATTTTTTTTTTATTCCTAACTGATAATTAATAATAATAATTTTAAAAAGACCAGCAGATCCTAAAGTGAAGTTTTTGGTCCTGTCTCCTTTCCCATCATCCTCTGGTCTCAGGACAAAAAAGACATCGTAATTCCTCACCACTGGGGATCCGAGTTATTCTACTCTTGATTAAATTAATAAATGCAATCAGGATCTGAAGCGATTTAATTGAGAGAATTTATGGGAACCTGACAGTTTTATGAATGTTTGATGAAGTATTACAAGCCGAGTTTTTTTAAAAAATTTTTTTGCATAATTTAACTTTAAATTCTATGCAGGAACATTCCCCCCACCCAACATCACCTATTCATGACCTAAATAAACTCTTTTAAGATGCATGTATCTATAATTTATTTCAAGCTCAGTTATCTGTCATAGGTTAGTCTGGCGGTGGCTTCCCTCCTTCCCATTCTTGTTCTTTTGCCAAAGTGACAAATACGTCAAAAATAATATTTGTTGCTTTTCGTCTCGCAGTATAAATCCTTGTCAATGCATGCATTTTATTTAAAGTTTTGAAAGAAGGCAAAGTCATCGTTTCTAGGGCTGGAAGTGTCCAATAAATGCACTCAACACTGTCTAAGGCACAATATTCTCTGTCGGTTGCCATCCCTGCAAACCTGGGTGTCTTGGACTACAGGGCCCATCCTCCACAGCCCAGCAGGCCTAGCAAAGGCACGCCTCTTCCTTTCAGGCTCTCTGGGGAGGTTTTCTTTGAGCGTTGCCAGCCTTTCTGCAAACTGAGTGGGATACAGTGGACGCACTAATGGATAATGGGGGAGGGAGTCCAGGCTGAAGAGCCCCGTGTGGCCTTGCAATGTGCCGCACTCCCATTCCCATCATCCCCGATCAGCAGGGACCATGGCGGTGGAGGATGGGCAGGGTGTCACTGCATTCCCTCTCCCATCCTCCCCAACTGATGTTGGGGGATGATGGGAGGGAGAGTCCAGCCCAACTCCCACTCTCCCCCATCAAAAGGCTGGAATCCATAGAGAGCCACGAAGGGCCCCGCCTGCGCCTGCGCGCCCGTTGCTATGCGACGGCTTCCCGGCGCGCTCTCCCCCGGGGAAGGCGGCGCCTGATGATGACGCCATCGCCGCGCGCGGGCCCTTCCGCCGGTCGCCGAAGGAAAGGGGAGTCGCGGCGCCGCCCGGGCCCGGCTTCCCTCCGCCGCCGCCGCCGCCGCCGCCATGGACCGCAGACGCCCGGTGAGTCCTCCGACGGCCCCCCGCGCCAGCGCGAGGAGAAGGGGGTGCCCCCCCCGCTCAGGCTCCGGCTGGCGGGACTACAGGACCCATCCTCCCCCGCCGCGCCTCTCTTGGGCGGGCCCATCGCGGGGGTCTCGGACAGGCCAGGACGGTGCAGCCGGGTATTCCCCCCCCCCGGGGCTGAACCCGAGATTTGGGCCTCCTTCCTGGGGAGGGGAGGTCTTGGGGGAGGGGGGGCCTGGGTGCGAATCCTGCCCCCCCCGGGGGTTTCTCCCTCTTTGCAGCCAGATTCGGCTTGCCCATCAGTGTCAGCGAGTATTTCATTTATTTTATTTATTATTAATCTAATTTGTATGCTGCCCAACTCCTCAAGGGCTTTGGGCGGCTTACAAGAAATAAAAGCAATAGTTAAAAAATAATTACTAATTTAATTTATATATGGCTTATAGGCCGCCCAATCCCATGGGACTCAGGACGGCTTACAACAATAAAACAGTGCAATAATACAATAAAGTCAAATATAAAACAGTAAAAAACAATAAAACCCTGATTAACATTATCAATAAAACCCCCTAACAAAGCTATACAGTGTTCCCTCGATTTTCGCGGGTTCAAACTTCGCGAATAGCCTATACCACGGTTTTTCAAAAAATAGTAATTAAAAAAATACTTCACAGTTTTTTTCCTATACCACGGTTTTTCCCACCCGATGACGTCATATGTCATCGCCAAACTAATAATTTTTGCAAATAAATAACAAAAAAAATAAATATTGTTAATAAATAATTATGTTTATAAATATCAGGATCACTAAGTGTCATATTCAATGGTGAGTACCAGTAATAATGGTGAGTAAATGGTTGTTAAGGGAATGGGAAATGGTAATTTAGGGGTTTAAAGTGTTGAGGGATGGCTTGTGATACTGTTCATAGCCAAAAATGGTGTATTTACTTCCGCATCTCTACTTCGCGGAAATTCGACTTTCGCGGGTGGTCTCGGAACGCATCCCCAGCGGAAATCGAGGGAACACTGTACAGTCATACAAACATCCACCCCAAGCAAGTCACAGGTCTCAAACCTCCTCACTTACCTTTCCAAATTAAGACACCAGTTTCTACACTGCTCAAAAAAAATAAAGGAACCCTTAAACAATGCAATATAACTCCAAGTCAATCAAACTTCTGTGAAACCAAACTGTCCACTTAGGAAGCAACATTGATTGACAGTCAATTTCACCTGTTGTTGTGCACATTCAACTTTGTACAGAACAAAGTATTCAAGGAGAATATTTCATTGATTCAGATCTAGGATGTGTTATCTGAGTGTTCCCTTTATTTTTTTGAGCAATATATAAAACAGTAAAACCCTGATTAAGCTAATCAATAAAACCCCCTAACAAAACTATATTAGATTTGTCTCTGTATTTACTGTTTTATATTGTATGCTGTGAGCTGCCCCGAGGCTTCGGAGAGGGGTGGCATACAAATCTAATTAACAATAATAATAATAACAACAACAATAATAATAATGTTGTCATACAAATATACACGCAAGCAAATCATAGATCTCCTTACTTACCTTTCTAAATGAAGACACCGGTTTATATTTGGGGCTAAGATCCCTAGTAAAAGCCAGGCACCTCTCTCAATATCTCTCATGGCCGGATCAAGATGATGTCGCAATTCGGTCAAGGGCCCCAGGCCTGCTGGAAAAGGCCGCAAGTCTTGACAGCTTTGCAGAAGGCCAGTAGGGTGGGGAGGGTATGGATCTCCGGAGGCAGCTGGTTCTTTTATATATTTTTTTCATAATACGGTGATGATCCTATCGGAGGGGACTCGTCCTGGGGGCCCCGATGATGCCCTTATCATGTGAGCGAGGAATCCTAAGAACCCTTTGAGTTCAGGCTGGAGTGGGAAGACTTTGGCCCAACCCTTTCTCTTGGCCTTTGCAGGGTTGTTGTTACTCCTGTTGTTGTGTGGGTGAAATAGGAGGAGGAAGGAGGACAGTCTTGTAGACATTTGCTGCCCAGGGTTGTTTATTACAATAATAAAAACAGGATCTAAGTTAAAAAGAATAGAATTGAATTGAATTCTTTTATTGGCCAAGTGTGATTGGACACACAAGGAATTTGTTTTTGGTGCATATACTCTCAGCGTACATAAAAGAAAAAGAGACATTTGTCAAGAATTATGAGGTACAACACTTAATGATTGTCATAGCGGTCAAATAAGCAATGAAGAAACAATCAATATTAATAAAAAGGATGTGATTATATGTAAGCTGCACTAAGATACCAGGCTGCTATCCTTCAGAACTGTTTGTGGAAGAAATCCATGAAGGGCTGAAATGGCCTCGAGGTCCTAAGCGGAAGGGGTCTTTTAGCCCCCCAAAGGAGGAGGAGGGGAGGAAGTAGCTCAGAAGAGAGACCCACCCTGGTTTTTGGGGAAGCAGAATGGGAGAGAAGAGGAGGAGGCCTTGCAAGATTCTACTGTGACTTTAAAGGGAAGATAGCGTTTTTAGCACTCGTAGTTCTTGAGTTTCATGCCTGGACTACCTCGCAGGGCTGACAGCGGGCATGTGCAGAACCTGCTAGAAAGGAAGAGACCACACTATCCCCCTCCACTTTCACTCCCGTCTCTTCCTTCCAGTTGCACAATTGTCTTTTTCTGCACGTAGATGACGGAATTCATCCACCTTCAGTTATTTCCCCCCCCCTCAAACTTTTGCCTGTCCTTTGGAACTCCCCGTCCTGCCATAGAAACAAAGAAGATTGACGGCAGAAAAAGACCCCCTGGTCCATCTACCCTGCCCTTCTACTATTTCCTGTATTTTATCTTAGGATGGATCTATGTTTATCCCAGGCAGGTTTACATTCAGTTCCTGTGGATTGACCAACCACGTCTGCTGGAGGTGTGTTGTAAGCATCTAGGTGGTGACTTAGTCTGAGAGGCGGAACGAGTGCCTTGCTTGTGCTTCCATCTTTCTTTTCCTGACTTTAGAGAATTCTCTAACCTCTGCCCTTCGTTGATTCCCCTCCAGCCAGTTCCTGTGGCCCTTAACTGGTGACCTCTTCAAGCACAGCTGTCTGGGGGGTTCTGGAAGTCCACAAGTCTTAAAGTTGCCATGTTTTGTCCAGGCTTTTGAGTCAGTGGAGACAGTGACCTATCTGCCGCTGTTGTGACCTTCCAAATCCCAGTACAGGGATCAATCCAGGTTGGTTTCCTGGTGGATCCATTCCCCACAGAGAATCTTAGAAACATAGAAGATTGACGGCAGAAAAAGACCTCCTGGTCCATCCAGTCTGCCCTTGTACTATTTCCTGCATTTTATCTTAGGATGGATCTATGTTTATCCCAGGCATGTTTAATATTCAGTTCCTGTGGATTGACCAACCACATCTGCTGGAAGTTTGTTCCAAGCATCTACTACTCTTTCAGTCAAATAATATTTTCTCACATTGCTTCTGATCTTTCCCCCAACTAACTTCAGATTGTGCCCCCTTGTTCTTGGGTTCACTTTCCTATTAAAAACACTTACCTCCTGGACCTTATTTAACCCTTTAGCGTATTTAAATTTTCCATCCTGTCCCCCCTTTGCCTTCTGTCCTCCAGACTCTACAGATGGAGTTCATGGAGTCTTTCCTGATGAGCCTTGGGGGTCTTGGGGGCTCACGCCTTCAGCTCGGCTGTCCTCCTCTCCCTTTCCCTCAACCTGGCTCTCCTTTCTCTTCCTTCCTGCAGGCAGCTTCTGTCTCCCTGGGTCCAAGGTGTGGTCACCCTCCTGGTTCGCTGGCCTCCCTCCCCACCGTCCTGGAAGCAGCCGTGGCCGCCCCCAGCCAAGCCGGCTCTCCGGTCGTGTAAAATAAACCCCGTGCCGCCCGATGCCTGTCATTCCTATCCCACGGCGGGTTCGTTCTTTCCACGGGCCCCACACGACCTGCCTGCACTCGGCCTGCGGGCCCGTCCGGACAGCCCCCCTGGTGCGCACCAAGTACAACAACTTCGACATCTACCTGAAGTCCCGCTGGATGTACGGGGTGATCCGTTTCCTGCTGTACTTCAGCTGCAGCCTCTTCACCTCCGTCCTCTGGGTGGCGCTGGCGGCCTTGTTCTGCATCCAGTACCTGGGCATCCGCTTCTTCCTCCGCTTCCAGTACAAACTCTCTATCACCCTGCTGCTGATGGGGAGGCGGCGGCTGGACTTTAGCCTGGTCAACGAGTTGCTCATCTACGCCATTCACGTCACCATGCTGCTGGTGGGGGGGCTGGGCTGGTGCTTCATGGTTTTTGTCGATATGTAAATAAAGGTCGGGGAGGACCAGAGTGACCCTTGGCCTGGGGGGGGGGGTCAGATCCGTCTCTATGATCTCTCCTCCACCCTCCTCCGGTCCCGCTCTCTTTCTCTCTCTCTCTCTCTCTCTGTGTCTCTGTTTCTTTGCTTATGATAAAGGCGAGTCAGACAGAAAACAGGTTGGCTCTGCTCTACCCTGTAAAAGTCAGTGAAGGCCAATGCGTCTCAGGAAGGCTGGCACCAGATGTTGCAGTTGAACCTCTGGCTGGTCCTTTGCCTGCCCATTGTGGGTCCTGCATCGTTTCCTTTTCCCTCTGCCTTTCAGTCGACGGAGGTCATCTCTTGCATTCTCTCCTTGGGTTGATGGTCTCCGTTCATTTAGAACAGAATAGAATTGTATTGGCCAAGTGTGACTGGACACACAAGGAATTTGTCTTGGTGCAGATGCTCTCGGCGTCCATAAAAGAAAATGAGACATTTGTCAAGAATCTGGAGGCACAACACTTAATGATTGCCATAGGGGTCAAATAAGCAATGAAGAAACAATATTAATAAAAATCTTAGGATACAAGCAACAAGTTACAGTCCTAAGTGGGAGGAAAAGGATGATAGGAAGGATGAGAAAAACTAGTAGAACAGAAGTGCAGATTTAGTAAAAAGTCTGACAGTGTTGAGGGAATTCTTTGTTTAGCAGAGTGATGGCATTTGGGGGAAAACTGCTCTTGTGTCTAGTTCTCTTGGTGTAGAGTGCTCTGTAGCGACGTTTTGAGGGTAGGGGTTGAAACAGTTTGTGTCCAGGATGCAAGGGGTAAGTCAATATTTTCCCCGCCGCCTTTTTGACTCGTGCAGTCTACAGGTCCTGAATGGAAGGCAGGTTGGCAGCCATTGTTTTTTTAAATATATGGAATATTTTTGTTCATGTTTTTTATTTTGTTCATACTTTTTTGTTCAAAGTCAGGTTCAACATTTAGGCAAGAAAAACGAGATGGCCAGGTACAGTACAGGTGGTACATTGCTCAACAGTAGCACCTGTGATAGGGACCTTGGAGACCTAGTGGACAACCGTTGAAATAGGATCCAGCCGTGTGCAGCAGCTGCCAAAAAAGCCAACATGGTTCTAGGCTGCATTAACAGAGGGAGAGAATCAAGATCACATGAAGGGTTAATACCACTTTATAAGGCCTTGGTAAGGCCACACTTGGAATACTGCATTCAGTTTTGGTCACCACGATGCAAAAAGGTTGTTGAGACTCTAGAAAGAGTTCAGAGAAGAGCTACAAAGATGATGAGGGACTGGAGGCTAAAACGTATGAAGAATGGTTGCAGGAACTGGGCATAGCTAGAAAAGAAGGACCAGGGGAGACAGGATAGCAGCATTCCAATATCTCAGAGGTTATTGCCCCAAAGAACAGGGAGTCAAGCTATTCTCCAAAGCACCTGAGGGTAGAACAAGAAACAATGGGTGGAAACTAAACAAGGAGAGAAGCAACTCAGAACTAAGGAGAAATTTCCTGACAGTCAGAATGGCTGATCACTGGAACAGAAGTTGCCTACAGAAGTTGTGAATGCGCCAACACTGGATGTTTTTAAGCAGATGTTGGATAACCATCTGTCTGAAGTGGTGTAGGGTTTCCTGCCTAAGCAGGGGGTTGGACTAGAAGACCTCCAAGGTCCCTTCCGACTTTGTTGTTGTTGTTGTTGTTGTTATTATTATTATTATTATTATTTGCTGTGTTTTTAGAAATTTCTCCTTCCTCCCAAAAAAAAGCCCAGTAATAATTTTAACTTGTTCTCCGGTGACCTTGTTTCATTTTGCAGTTGCTCGCGAACAGCTTGTACGTTTGCCTCTCGAAGGAGATGTGGGTGTTGCTTCCAGGCTCATTTGTGGTCTTGTAGAGTGAGGGTTGTGCTGCTTTTATGTCCCCTTATGCGCACTTCAGGCTGAAGATTGTGGGTTGTGTAACATGGGAGAGAAATGATCGGGCCATGAGTTAGAAGGTCCCGGGTTCAGGTCCTGTTTCTGCCCGGAATTTTAAAAACTGGATTCACACCCCTCATGGCACCTGCTGCAGAGCCAACAAACCGCAATATTGCACCTTAACAATGTGCAAAAGCCACAACTGAGGTCCCGTAGCTGGCTGAATTACGGACAGTAGCCTAACTGAGTGCATTGAGTTCATGTGGACTTTAGTGATCTGCAAGGCCTGCATTTCATCCCATCCGCAGTGTCAGATTGTGGCCCGTCACGGGGGTCAAAATAAGGACAACGCATGGGTTGCCCTTAGGACATTCCAATATGTGCCTCCTTTGGCATCATGTTGCATCATGGGCTGCTGCTATCCAGGGGGGCTGGGGAGAACTGCAAAGGAAAGGAAGACGTTGGGTGAAAGGACCACTCCACGGGTCAGGGGTTCTCAGCCTTGGACTCCAGCTCCCAGAATTCCTAGCCAGCCTGTTGTGGACTCCACCTCCCAGAAGTGAAGTCAGGAAATACATGATTATGTGCTCCCTTTTTACGACCTTGTCGTCTCTTAATTCGGGGGGCAACTGGGGGGAGCTGAGCATTTACTGTCTGGACGCCCTTCCTGACGCCTGTCCGAGGGTTCACAGCAGATGGTTTTTCTTTCCGGCCAGAAACAGAAAATCTGCTGCTGCCAAGGATTGAACCCCCAACCTTCCCAGTGAGAAGTAAAGGTCTTCACCACTAAACTACCATTCCATCCACCTATCTATCATTACTACTTACCTTCCAAACCTATACATCTATACGTCTATCTGTCTGGACACAAACGTCCAGAATTCCCAGCCAATATTTTATTTATTTATGTATTTACTTACTTACCTACCTACTACCTACCTTCCTAACCTACATATTTATACTTCTATCTGTCTGGAAACAAACTTCCAGAATTCCATAGCCATCATTCATTCATTCATTCACTCACTCACTCACTCACCTACCTACCTACCTACCTACATATCTATCCATCTATCTACATACCTATCTCTGTATGTATGCATCTATCTACCAGATGTCTGTCTGTCTGTCTAACTTCCTGTCTATCAATCTATCATCTATATCCATCTATCTATTATCTATATCTATCAATCTATCATCTATATCTATCGATCTATTATCTACAGTATATCTATATCTATCGATCTATTGATCTATCTATTTATATCTATCAATCTATCATCTATATCTATCTATCTATCTATCTATCTATCTATCTATCTATCTATCTAATCTATCTATCTATCTATCGTACATGCTGCCCAACACCTCAAGGACTCTGGGAGGCTTACAACCAATAAAAACAATATTTTTTCAAAAAAATGATTTAAGAAATAATTTAAGAAAAACAATTTTCATTGTGGACTTCAATTCTCCTTGATGGCCCTGCTGGCTGTGGGATTCCGGGAGCGGAACTTTGCCCTTGAAAGCCCAGAGGGACAAGGCCTTGGAAGGAGCCCATGACCCAATGCAGCTTCCTGCCCTTGAAGGGTCCTCCCCATTCACTCACGCCCCCTCCCTCCCTCCGGCTGAGCTCCACGCCTCCCCCGTTGCCCCAGAGCCCAGCTCCCCTGCCTCTGGGGGGCCCTGCTTAGTGTCAGGCTGTGGCTGTCGGGGGAAGCACCGCAGGGCAGCTACGCCGGCAGAGGTGGGTCAGGGAAGGACGCCTTCAGCCGCTGCCTGCCAAGCCAGGACGTTGAGCCTCCCAGCTCTGCACCACGCAGCGCCAGCCTTGCCGCTATGCAGCAACCCCCCCCCCCTCTTTTTTTTTTTGCCGGATGCGGTCACAGGCTCTGGCTGGTACGACGCAGTGCGTGAGGAACCTGCTTCCCTGTTCCCACCCTGGGACGAGCGAGAGGGAGGGGGTGGCATCCCCTCCGCCTGTCTCGTTATGGAAAGTAAATTGGGGGTCCGGAGGGGAGGGGGAGGCAGGGCAGCTGAGCCGGTGCCTGAGTTTGCTAGGGGGGTGGTCATTCTTTGTCAAGTGGACCAGGTGAAATTGAAGCCTTGTTTGAAAAGAAACCATCACAGAAACAACATATAGGATGGGAAAAACCCGTTCTCTTTCTAATGAAATAAAAAGGACGGTGATTGAAGGTGAGAAAAAAAACCTACAAGGCATTAAAGAATGCCCCAAATTTGGAGCGAAAACTTTTGCAGTCATTTTTAGACTGACTTTTGAATTCTTATTTGAAAAGAAACCCTCACAAAAACAACATATATGATAGGGGGAAACGTGCTCTTTCTAATGAAATGAAAACAAAGGTGATTGAAGGTGAGAAAACAGAGCGATAGGGAAAAAAAGCCTTGTTCTTTCTAATGAAGATGATTGAAGGTGATGAAACAGAAGGGAAGGGGGGACACGATCGAAGCATTTAAATACGTGAAAAGGTTCAATAAGGTCCAGGAGGGAAGTGTTTTTAATAGGAAAGTGAACAGAAGTACAAGGGGGCACAATCTGAGGTGAGTTGGGGGAAAGATCAGAAGCAACGTGAAGAAATATTATTTGACTGAAAGAGGAGTAGAGGCTTGGAACAAACTCCCAGCAGACGTGGTTGGTCAATCCACAGGAACTGAATGTAAACATGCCTGGGAGAAACATAGATCCATCCTAAGATAAAATACAGGAAATATTATTTTATTAATTAGTTAGTTAGTTAGTTAGTTAGTTAGTTAGTTAGATTTGTATGCCGCCCCTCTCCAAAGACTCGGGGCAGCTCACAAAAGTATAGTATAAGGGCAGACTAGATGGACCGTGAGGTCTTTTTCTGCCGTCCATCTTCTATGTTTCTCTGTTTTCTCACCTCCAATCGTCTCCATTTTTATTTCATTAGGAAAGAGCATGTTTTTCCCCTATCATATACATTGTTCTTCTGATGGGGTTTTTTCTTTCAAATAAAGCTGCAAAAATCAGTCAAGTGGACACCTGGCCCGCTTGACAAAGAATGGCCCAGGGTGGACTTGGCTCCAGGTGAGAATGGCCTTCCTGAAGCTAAGGCCAGAGGAAGGGGGGGATGGAAGGAGAAGAAGGGAAGGATGTCGATGGGTAGGAAAGAAAAGGAAGATCGGATAGGGACGAGGAAGGGTGGAAGGAGATGAGGGAGAGAGCGACTGCCACCTCCATTGCTAACTGAGTGGGACTATTTATTTATTTGTTTGTTTGTTTGTTTGTTTCTTTTGTCCAATACATAACACACATTGAAGAGAAAGATATGTAATAATATAAGTAAAGAAAAGAATAGGAGAAAAGACATAATAAAAGTATAGGTGAAGATATTTGAAAGGAAGAAAAGATAAATGAGAGAAGGAGAGACAATTGGACTGATTGAGTGGCATCAAATGCCCAAGGCTCAAGCAAACCCTGCCTTCTTCATTAAGCAAGTCCAGTTCCTCCCCTTGAAGCTGGTGGCAAGATTTGCCAATGAAAGAATCTTGTGTAGTTTGGAAGCTGGCGCCGTTCCTAGGTTAGCGTAACGGCATCGCTGCTTAAAATTCATCCCGAAGCAACTGCAGCTAAATTGACAGGCTTAAAAACCCTCTGGTTCTTTATTTGGAAATCACAGTGACAAGCCCAGAAACGAAAACATATTTTTTTGCCACGTTTCTTCAGCCAAGCAAGAGCCATCAATGATGGGCAGGATCTCAGTGAAACAAGGATTTGTTTGTTTATAGAAACATAGAAACGTTGATGGCAGAAAAAGGCCTCCTGGTCCATCTAGTCTGTCCTTATAGTTCTATTTCCTGTATTTTATCTTAGGATGGATCTGTGTTTATCCCAGGCATGTTTCATTTCAGTGACTGTGGATTTACCAACCACCTCTGCAGGAAGTTTGTTCCAAGCATCTACTACTCTTGTGGTTTACGGTTGACTTGATTTCTACCGCCAGAGTAGAATAGATGGAAGGGGCCTTAGAGGTCTTCTAGTCCAACCCCATGCTCAAGCAGGCAACCCTACATACCATTCCAGACAAATGGTGGTCTAATCTCTGTTGCAGAACCAAACAACCTCTGTAGCCAAGTCATTCCACCAATTAATTGTCCTCACCGAAATTTAGAATTAGAATTCTTTCATTGGCCAAGTGTGATTGGGCACACGAGGAATTTGTCTTTGGTGCATAGGCTCTCAGTGTACATAAAATAAAATATACATTTGTCAAGAAATGTGAGATACAACACTCAAATAAGCAATCAGGAGGCAATCAATATTAATAAAAACCATAAGGATGCAAGCAACGTTACAATCATAAGTGGGAGGAAATGGGTGGTAGGAATGATGAGGGGGGGAAACTAGTAGTAATAGTAGTGCAGATTTAGTAAATAGCTTGACAGTGTTGGGGGGATTTATTTGTTTAGCAGAGTGAGGGCGTTTTAGAAAAAACTGTCCTTGTGTCTAGTTTATTCATTTATTTATTTATTTATTGGATTTGTATGCCACCCCTCTCCGTAGAATCGGGGTGGCTCACAACAGTGACAAAAAACAGAATGTAAAAATCCAATACTACAACAGCTAAAAAGCCTTGTTATAAAACCAATCATACATACAAACATACCATGCATAAATTGTAGAAGCCTAGGGGGAAAGATTTTCTCAATTCCCCCATGCCTGATGGCAGAGGTGGGTTTTGAGGAGCTTACGAAAGGCAAGGAGGGTGGGGGCTATTCTAATCTCTGGGGGGAGTTGGTTTGAGAGGGTCGGGGCCGCCACAGAGAAGGCTCTTCCCTTGGGCCCCGCCAACTGACATTTGTCTTGGTGTGTAGGGCTCTGTAGCGACGTTTTGAGGGTAGGAGTTGAAAGAGTTTGTGTCCAGGATGCGAGGGGTCAGTCTTTTTGACTCCTGCAGTTATCCAGGTCCTTCGATTCCTCCCCAATTCTAGGCTGCTGTGACTCTCTTTGGTTCCCATCCATTTTTTCATCGTAGCTGCAGTTTGGGGGCCATTAATACGACTCTGGGATCTCTCTCCGTTTTGATTGCCGCAGCTTTTCCGTTTTGAAAAACGGCCCGGGGGTCTCTTTGCCCTTGTGGGCCAGTGCAGCTGTGTTGGGGTGACCCATTCGGGGCGATGCAGACCGGGGATTTGCCCACCCTGAAGGCTGCGGGTTGGGGGCCATTGGCGGGAGGAGAGGCTGGCCGCCCCTTGGGCAGAAAAATGGCCCTGGATCGTATGGGGGGGGGGGTTGTTTCTTTTCCTTGGATTCCAGCCAGTGGTGCTCACAGCAGAGTTTGCCTTTCCTCCCCTCCCTGCTCCGCCTCCCCTCCCGGGCTCAAACTGCACCATAATTCACATGGATGCTGATGGCCCCAGTGCAGTGATGTCCAAGGAGCTTTTGAAAGGGAGGAAGGGGTGGTGGGTGGTGGGGGAGTCACTAGAGCTGCAAGGCCACCTGAGGTTCATGCCTCCTCTCCAAATGTGCATCCCCCAGACCCCCTTTTTTTCCTCTTTAATTCCTTTTTTTTAAAAAAAAAATCTTGTTCTGTGCAGCGTCCAGTTCCTCCTTGATCTCCAAGAAGATGACTTGGTTCTCCCCCACCCTCCCTCCCTCCTCCATGGATTTTGGGGGCTGATCCATGCCGCCCCAGGCACGGACCTTTGATGCTGTTTTGCCCAGGGGGGGGCAGGATCCACGCCCCCCCCTCCCTGCCTGGCAGTCCCGTTGACCTTGGTGATCTCCCCAGAGCACGTGACCCCTGGGACCCAGGAGGGAGCTGGCACCGGTCCGTCCTGGCCATTTGCTGCCGCCTCTCGTGTCCAAGGAGGCTGGGGGAGGGCGGTTCAGCTTGCCTGGAGCAGGGCCAGAGGTTGGGGGGTGGCTGGCTGGCTGGGGGGGGGTCCAGCTCTCTGAGGCTCTTTGTTCCTGGCCCAGTTTATGGTGCCCATTCCTGGAAGCTGGACTCGGATGCTAAAGCCATTATCTCCTGCAAGACCCACGTCTCTTGCAGGTCGATGGGGTTTTGTTATTATCCATCTCTGGACACGGAATCATCTCCTCTTTCTCTCTCTCCCCCCTCCGTCCTCCAGCCCCGCAGGCCTATAATTTTCCACTCTCTTCTGCTTTGCACTTTTTAAATAAATGTTTATCTGGACGGTTGGTTGCCAGGGGAAGCCGAGGCAGCGTTTAAAAAACCCCGGTGCTCTTTTCATCCTGGCTGCGGCTCGGAGTGAACGATGCCCCCCGTTTTGTTCCCTTGGCATTTTTAATCTCACTAAAACCTGGGCCATTTCGGGCCAGTTTCTTTTTCTGTCCTCCCTCCAGAAGAGAGGAGAAGGCTGGTTCTACCAGAAGGGGTTGAGCTGCCCCTTCAAAAAAGACAAGAAAAATTAACTTGAAGACCAAGCAATTTTGGGCACGAATTTGCAAGAACAGTTCCAAAATCCTTGCATTTTTTTGGGTTCTTTTAGCGTTTTGGAATAATAAACCATCCCTTTGTAGTTTGGTCCTGTTGAAAAGAGATTTGGGATAGAGAGTGTGTGTTGGGGGGAAAAAATCACAAACCCAAAAGTTTGACTTCCTGGAGCATAAGTCTCTCTTGTCTCTCAGTCCAATCCACCTTGCAGGGTTGTGGTTGTCGTGAGGAAAATAGGAGGAGGAAAATGTGCTGATATGTTTCTCGGTTTGAGTTGTTTGTAAAAATAATGAAGGTGGGATATAACTAAAATAATAATAATAAATTAGATTGTGATCCCACTGTATAGAGCACTGGAGAGACTCCAACTGGAATACTGTGTTCAGTTCTGGAGACCTCACCTACACAAAGATATGGATCAAACTGAAGGGGTCCAAAGACGGGCTACAAGAATGGTGGAAGGTCTTAAGCATCAAACGTATCAGGAAAGACTCCATGAACTCCATCTATCTAGTCTGGAGGACAAAAGGGAAAGGGGGGACACGATCGAAACATTTACATATGTTTAAAAGGGTTAAATAAGGTTCAGGAGGGAAGAGTTTTTAACAGGAAAGTGAACCCAAGAACAAGGGGGCACAATCTGAGGTCAGTTGGGGGAAAGATCAGAAGCAACGTGAGAAAATATTATTTGACTGAAAGAGTAGTAGATGCTTGGAACAAACTTCCAGCAGACGTGGTTGGTCAATCCACAGTCACTGAATTTAAACATCCCTGGGATAAACATAGATCCATCCTAAGATAAAATACAGGAAATAGTAGAAGGGCAGACAAGATGGACCAGGAGGTCTTTTTCTGCCGTCAATCTTCTGTGTTTCTGTGTTTCTATGTTTCTTCTAAATGAATAGAAACATAGAAACATAGAAGACTGACGGCAGAAAAAGACCTCCTGCTCCATCTAGTCTGCCCTTATACTATTTCCTGTGTTTTATCTTAGGATGGATATATGTTTATCCCAGGCATGTTTATATTCAGTTACTGTGGATTTACCAACCACGTCTGCTGGAAGTTTGTTCCAAGGATCTACTACTCTTTCAGTGAAATAATAAATAAATTAATAATAAAGTAATAATAATAATAATAATAATAATAATAATAATAATAATAATAAGTCCTCGGAGAGGGGCGGCATACAAATCCAAATAAATAATTAATAATAATAGTAATAATAATAATAACAACAAATATATATATATATATATATATATATATATGACCTTTTTTGTTGCAGGCTTATGTGAGGCAACATACTCTTCCTGTAATTATGTAGGATTGAGTTCTGCCATTCACAAAAAAAAATAAATCAATTTTGCAGGATATTGTTGACTGCAGTTCAACAATTTAGAATGGCCAAGGGAACCTTTTCAGCAATATCTAAGGTTATCAAGCTAGGAAACTATTAATAAGGTCAACCTATTGAGTTTTCTTTCCCCCATATCAGTGTGAACTTTGACTTGGAAATTGTACCTGGAGGCCATCCAGCTGGATTTATTTCAAGAAAGAATCCAATGAGAAGTATAACTGTTGAGGAAGCTGCTTAGCCTTCCAGTACGAACAAATTTGGGGTCATTTCAGCAACGAAAATGGTTTCTTGATTCCGAAGGTCGCAGTAGGTCAGGTTGGTAGGGACCTAGGAGATCCCTCCTCGTAGCACTAATCACGTTACTTAGTTTGGTAATTAAACGTCTACAAGAAGACAATCAAGCTCAGGAACCAGCCAGGTTGCCATAGATGGGAATTGGTTATTTCCATATTTTTGAAGGGCATCAGTTTCTTCCATGGGGGGCTGTGAGTGACCCAAAGCTAGAGGTCACTTGTGGTTATTTAAACATCTCCCTCCTCCGATTTAGTGAATGTTTTTAATGATAGGGGTTGTAATGTTTTAATGTCAGAGATGGTTTTTATTATGTACATCACCCAGAGTCCATTTTGGAGTTGGGCGGCTTATAAAACCGACCATCCAACCAACCAAATACATTAATTAAATAAATAAATCTCAAAGCAAAGATGGGGGGACCCGCAAGGAACACCCCAATTTCCCTTCAAAGCATTCTGCAACTCTTGGACAAAGAAAACCACCCAGATCTCCAGAACTGCAAAAATTGGGGTTCAGAAATGGAGACACCCCACTTACTGAGTGAATTTTTACTCTGAGCAGGAGAGAGGATGGATTGGATGCCCTCAAGGGTCCCTTTTCCAGTTTTATGTAGCCCGTGTTTCTGTTATTCGTCAGTAAATCGGTTTGATTGGCACGGTCTCGAAAGCATCCTATAAATTTTGACCGTAAATGTCATTTGATGACCACGAAAGCTCCGCATGTTGCCATTATCGCAGGGATCAATTTCCGCTCTAATCCTGCAAACATTTTGCTCTTCCTTCCTTTAAAAGTCGCTCCCCCCCCCCCCCGGTCTAAATATATCCAGGTTTATCCATATTCCCCTCTTAATTTCCTCCTTCTTCGCTAGCCTCCCCCCCCCCCCCCCCGCCGTCTTCTAATAATAGCTTCGGACGTGAAATATGGATGCCTTTTGAAATATTCCTTGTCATGTCATCCATCAGATCCGTATCTACAATCCTTCATTAAATTGGAGCGTACATTTCGTCCCTGCTCCTTGGAATATTAATGTTTCTCCCGGTTGAAATGCTGGGCGAATATTCATGAGCGGGTAAGGTGAAGGGGGGGGGGGGGGCAGAGAAATCAATGGTTCTGCCAGTGGTGATGTCACTTGAGCACTAATCAAGGATGCTATTAAAGAGAAAAAGAAACGGCTAATTAAATTGATCCGCCGGGGGAGGGGCGGGCATTAACTTGCACCGAGGGGGGTCCGAGTCCGCAGATTTTTCAGATGCCTTGCACGGGAGGGGGGGGGGAGTGGTGCTGGTGAAACCAAAACTGTCATTATGCCGTCTGCAAAAAAAAAAAAAGGAATTTGCAGCTAGCAATCCTTCGGTATGCAGTCTTTCATTTAGCAGCTTGCTTAGCAATGGGAATTCGGGTTGCAATGATATTTGAAAGCGATGCCTGTATTTGAGGGCATAAATCACATTTTTCCCTGTCTTTGTAATTTGGAATGGTCACTTCAGTGAATAAGCTGTTGTAAGTTACAATGATAACAATAACAATAGTTGGAAAGGACCCCCTGCTTAGGCAGGAAACCCTGCACCACTTCAGACAGATGGTGATCCAACATCTTCTTAAACACTTCCAGTGTTGGAGCATTCACAACTTCTGGTGGCAAGCTGTTCCACTGGTCAACCATTCCGACTGTCAGGAAATTTCTCCTTTGTTCTCAGTTGCTTCTCTCCTTGTTTAGTTTCCACCCATTGCTTCTTGTTCTACCCTCAGGTGCCTTGGAGAATAGCTTGACTCCTTCTTCTTTGTGGCAATAACCCCTGAGATATTGGAAGGCTGCTATCCTGTCTCCCCTGGTCCTTCTTTTCATTAAACTAGCCATGCCCAGTTCCTGCAATATGTTTTAGCCTCCGGTCCCCTCATCATCTTTGTTGCTCTTCTCTGCACTTTTTCTAGAGTCTCAACATCCTTTTTGCATCGTGGCGACCAAAACTGGATGCAGGATTGTAAGCGTGGCCTTACCAAGACCTTGTAAAGTGGTATTAACGCTTCACATGTTGATACCATCCTGTATTGTTTGATAAATAACTCAAGACGGCTTAAGAAGGGCGGCTTAGAAAATTAAATAGTTATTTAAATTATTTAATCATTTATATAAAAAATTCATTTTCTTTCATTTTTCTTTCTTTTTTTCTTTGTATGTTTTGTTTGTTTAAATTGGGTTTTTTTTTCTATTTTTATATGTGGAAACCTAATAAAGGTTATTTTAAAAAGAAAAAAGAAAGAAATTTTAATTAAATAGATAGGAAGGTAGGTAGGTAGGTAGGTAGATAGATAGATAGATAGATAGATAGATAGATAGATAGATAGATAGATAGATAGATAGATAGATAGATAGCCAACATACCTTCCTCCTCCTCTTTTCCTTAAAACACCGACCCTACGAGGTGGGCTGGATTGAGACAGAGGGACGGGTCAAAGGTCAGCCAGCTGTCTTTCACGGCTAAGGCGGGAATAGAACTCCTGCATCGTACGCTGATTGGCTCACCCAATTGGCTTTCACGCCTGAGGTGGGACTAGAACACACCGTCTGGTGATTGGCCCAAAATCACCCACTTGGCTTACATTCGCTGGCTGGGGAATTCTGGGAGTTGAAGTCCAGATATCTTCAAGTTGCCAAGGTTGGGAAACACTGCACTAGGCCAAGCTGCCTCTTGGTCCTAGTGAGCAAAGAGAAGTCCAGTCTAGGAAGCCAACTGGGCTGGGCGTGACCATGGATGACCCCAAGACGTAGAATGAATACCATCAAAACCCTGGCCCTGCCTCAGTGAATCTAGACCAGTGTTTTTCAACCAGTGTGCCGTGGCACACTAGTGTGCGCGGCGAGACATGGTCAGGTGTGCCGCGAAGCTCAGAAAGAAAGCAAGAGAGAAAGAAAGAAAGAGAGAAAGAAAGCAAGAGAGAGAGAAAGAAAGCAAGAGAGAGAGAGAGAGCAAGAGAGAGAGCAAGAGAGAGAGAGAGAGAGAAAGCAAGAGAGAGAGAGAAAGAGAGGGAGGGAAGGAGAAAAAGGGAGGGAGGGAGAGAGGGAGAGAGAAAGAGCAAAAAAGAGGAAGGAAGAGAAAGAAAGAGGGATGGAGAGAGAGAGAAAGAAAGGAAGGAAGTGAGAGAAAGAGGGAGGGAGAAAGAAATAGAGTGAAGGGGAGGAAGAGAGAGAGAGAATTTTTTTGTCCAAACTTTTTTTAGCCCCCCCCCCCCCCCCTGCTCAATGTGCCTCAGGGTTTCGTAAATGTAAAAAATGTGCCGCGGCTCAAAAAAGGTTGAAAATCACTGATCTAGACCATCCTTTCCCCTCAATGTAAATGCAAAAATATTTCAAAACACTTGTTACTTTGCAATGCCTTTATTTCCATTCCCCGCTAAGGCAAGGTGTTAATTAAATTTCTAAAGCCCTGGGCTCTTTTTTTTTTCCTTTTTGAAGCATCATATGATCTTTTCCGTCGTTTGGTGACTTTGTTCCAGAGATTGAAAAGCAAATTCCTGCAGTAAACCTCCCCCCTCCTGGACGTTAGCCGTGCTTCCTGAATAAAGCGTAGACTCCCAGGTCTGGAAGGGACCCCGGAGGTCTGCTAGTCCAACCCCCTTCTCGGACAGGGGACGCTGCAGCATTCCAGACAAAGGGCTTTTTCTTGAAGGCCTTCAGCGATGGAGCACCCACCTCTTTTGAAAGCGAGCTATTCCATAGGACATGTCTCCTAAGTTCTAGGTTGCTCCTCTGGTTCCTTTCCCTCTGCAGATTCTTGTCTTTTGGTGCTTTGGAGAAGGGGCTGACCCCAAATCTTCTTTGTGGCAGCCCCCTCAAATATTGGAAGGCTGCTATCGCCTCATCCTTGGTCCTTCTTTTTAGGAGACCCAATTCTGCAATCGTTCCTCGTATGGTTTCCACTCTTTCAGTCAAATAACATTTTATCACGTTGCTTCTGATCTTTCCCCCGACTGACCTCATGTTGTGGGCCCCTTGTTCTTGGGTTCACTTTCCTATGAAAAACACTTCCCTCCTGAACCTTTATTTAACCCTTTAACGTATTTAAGTGTTTCCGATCATATCCCTCTGTGTAGCCTGGAGGACCGAAGGGAATGGAGGGACATGATTGAAACATTTAAATATATTAAAGGGTTAAATAAGGTCCAGGAGGGAAGTGTTTTTAAGAGGAAAGTGAACACAAGAACAAGGGCACACAATCTGAGGTTAGTTGGAGGAAAGATCAAAAGCCACATGAGAAAATATTATTTGACTCAAAGAGTAGTAGAGGCTTGGAACAAACTTCCAGCAGACTTGGTTGGTAAATCCACAGTCACTGAATTGAAACATGCCTGGGATAAACATAGAACCATCCTAAGATAAAATACAGGAAATAGTACAAGGGCAGACTAGATGGACCAGGAGGGCTTGTTCTGCCATCAATCTTCTATGTTTCTATGAATGAAGGACGGAAAGAAAGGGAAGGAAGGAAGGAAGGAAGGAAGGAAGGAAGGAAGGAAGGAAGGAAGGAAGAATCCACAGTCACTGAGCTTAAACATGCCTGGGATAAACATAGATCCATCCTAAGATAAAATACAGGAAATAGTACAAGGGCAGACTAGATGGACCAGGAGGGCTTGTTCTGCCATCAATCTTCTATGTTTCTATGTTTCTAAAAAGTGTGAGAGGGCCACATTATGTATCTTCGTCACCCATTGAATGACCAAAATAAAGCTCGTAGCTTTCTCTCTCTCTTTTTTTTGGGGGGGGGGGGCTTTGCTTTGCCTTTTGAACAGTGGGATTGGGGCTTTGTTTCCAAGGTTGGCATACAAACCCGTCCCACTGGCGGCAGAGAAGATCAAGGTGTTGTCACAGAGTTTTGTGGCATGACAACCCCGCGTAGTTTAGCCCAACACAATAACCCCCGTCTAATATTTAACCGGAATGGAGAGTAGATCCGCCAGGCGTTTGTGCCGAGCTTGGTCCCGGGCTGAGCGAGGGAGCCGTTTCTTCCAGGTGCGTGTTGAGACACGTCCAGCTCTGAGTAAACCTGCCACCTGCCCCACCTGCCCCCTTTGTCTCCGGGTAATTTATGACAGGGAGAAGAATCGCAGGTAGATGTGGCTCCGTGATTACAAACCCGCTTCCAGGGTTACCGGAATGTCACCAGTGTGTGTGTGTGTGTGTGTTTGTTTGGACTTCTAAGCCACCTTTCTCTGTAGACTCAAGTTGGGTTACAACATAAAAATGAGAACAAAATGATAATAAAAGTATAAATAGTTGAAAGGAAGGGTGGAAGGAAGGAAGAGAAAGAGAGAGAGAGAGGGACAGAGAAAGGAAGAGGAAGGAAGGGTGGAAGAAAGGAAGGAAGGAAGAGGAAAAAAGAAAGAGGAAGGAAGGAAGGGTGGAAAGGAGAAAGGAAGAGAAAGAAAGAAAGAACGAAAGCCCTTTTCCCCACGGCTGGCAAGTGTCCTCTTCCGGGGGGAGGCTGAGCCAAGACCCCCCTCCCTTGACAGAGCGGCGAGGGGTCCTTCCCCCGGAGGAGGGGGGAGGCCGGGGAGGAGGGGCTTTGTAGTCCCGACGCAGGGAGGAGGGGGCTCCGGGCTCCGCCCCGTCTCAGTCCCCCCCCCAAAGGCTCGGCCGTCCCCTGCCGGCCGCGGGAATCACTTCCTGCCGCCAGCCGGGAGGAGGACGGGAAGGACCGCCGGCCGCTCCCCGGGACCGGTAAGAGCAGCCGCCCCGCCAAGCCCGGGGAAGGGGCGCCGAGGACAAGCAGGCTCTGGGCGAGGGTGGTGGTGGTGGTCTGCGGTGCACTGGACCCCGCAGGGGCTTCTCCCCCTTGGCTCCCCTCCCCTCTTGGCTTGAGCCGCCGCCTCCCCCCCCCCGGCAGGTCTCGGGCTGCCCCGGCTCTGAAGTTCAGCCCCCCCCCCCTTTGCCGGCTCCGCTTTTTCCCGCATGAAAGGAGAAAGGGGGGTGTTGAAGTCCGAAAAGTCCTTCCTCCCCCCCCCCCCCTTACTGCTTTTGCCCAGTTCTCCCTCCCTCCTTCCTCTTCCTCCCCTGAGAGGGGAGCAAAGTATAAGCCCTTCCTTCTTTCTTTCTTCTTTCTTCCTCTTCCTTTCTTTCTTTATTCCTTCCTTTTATCCTTCTTCTTTCTTTCTTCTTTCTTTCTTTCCCTTCCTTCCTTCCACCCTTCCTTTCTCTTCCTTTCTTCCTCTTCCTTCCTCTACCACCCTTCCTTCCTCTTTCTTTCTTTCCTTCTTTCTTCTTTCCTTCCTTCTTCTTTCTTCCCTTCCTTACTTCTTTCCTTCCCTCTTCTCTTCTCCCCTCCCCTGTTATCTGCCCTTTCCTTCGCCCTCCCTTCCTCTCTCTGTCTCTCTTCCTCCCCCCCCTCCTTCTCTACTGATGGGAATTAGGTCTTGTTATGCAGGTAGTTCTCAAATTACAACCGTCCATTCGGGGACTGTTCAAAGTTACGACAACATGATTCACCATCATTTTTCATACTGGTCACCTGATTAAAGTGGCTGCATGGTCCCCTGATTAGAGGTCAGACCCTCGGCAAGCTGATTCGTATCTATGACAGTTGGTTGCAGTGTCCCCCCCCCCCCCCCCGGCAAACTCAGTGGGAAAGCCAGAGTTTACTAACCATGTTAACAACTGCAGTGATTTGTTTAACAACTAGCAAGGAAGGTCGCAAAGTGGAGCAAAATTCACTTAACCCCTGTCTCGGGTACCAGCAGAAATGTTGGTGCTTAATTGTAGTTTTAAGCTTCATCTCCGTGTGCCACGTGAAATACAGTGGCCCCTCCACTTAGGAACTTCATTCGTTCCGTGACAAAGTTCTTAAGTAGAAAAGTTTGTAAGAAGCAGCAATTTTTTCCCATAGGAATCAATGGAAAAGCAAATAATGGGGAAAACACAGGGAGGGTGGAGGCCCTGTTTCCTTCCAGGAGATTCCTAGAGAGGCCCCACGGAGGCTTCCCCCCGCCTTTTCCGGCCCTGTTCCTCCTAGGAGCTTCCTAGAGAGGTCCCACGGAGGCTTCTCCCTGCCTTTTCCGGCCCTGTTTCCTCCCAGGAGATTCCTGGAGAGGCCCCACGGAGGCTTCTCCCTGCCTTTTCCGCCCCTGTTTCCTCCTAGGAGCTTCCTAGAGAGGCCCCACGGAGCCTTCTCCCCGCCTTTTCTGGCCCTGTTTCCTCCTAGGAGCTTCCTAGAGAGGTCCCACAGAGGCTTCCCCGCCTTTTCTGGCCCTGTTTCCTCCTAGAGCTTCCTAGAGAGGCCCACACGGAGGCTTCTCCCTGCCTTTTCTGGTTACAGTTTCAGAGGCTGGGGTTTGTAAGTGGAAAATGGTTCTTGAGAAGAGGCAAAAAAATCTTGAACACCTGGTCTTTATCTAGAAAAGTTCGTAAGTAGAGGCGTTCTCAGGTAGAGGTTCCACTGTACACCACTCTAAAATAAATTGGGGTCTTTCTTAGGGATGCTCCCCTTCCCACTCTGGAGCTGGTGCTGCCATGAATCCAGGGTTGGCTTAACCCCGATTCACCCTCCGGCTGCAGCCTCCCAGTCGCATTGACTGACTTCGTCCAGCATAAAACCCAGGAAATCACATGAAGCTTTAATGGGATGTTGTGAACTCAGCCCTTTCAGCCTCAGTCTGGCTCCACTCCATCCACTGCTAGGCCAGAGCCAGAGTCTGGCGCAGTCCAAGCGGCCCTTGCTTAGCAACTGCCTCGTTTAGCGACTGCTTGCCCTTATTTTATTTTATTTTCTATTGCGAAATTTTAGGCTTACATTTCATAGAAACATAGAAACATAGAAGTCTGACGGCAGAAAAAGACCTCCTGGTCCATCTAGTCTGCCCTTAGACTATTTCCTGTATTTTATCTTAGGATGGATCTATGTTTATCCAGGCAGGTTTCAATTCAGTTCCTGTGGATTTACCAGTCACGTCTGCTGGATGTTTGTTCCAAGCATCTACTACTCTTTCAGTGAAATAATATTTTCTCATGTTGCTTTTGATCTTTCCCCCAACTAACTTCAGGAGTCTACCATTCTTTTTTCCATATACATTCTAAATCAATTAAGTATATTTACTATCATTCGTTCTTATTTAATTACCCAGTTATCACTTAAGCCTTGACTGAATTTATGCATGATAAAAAGAATGAAAAGAGAGAAAAAGGGAAAGATAAAAGAACAGGAAAGAAAGAAAAGAAATGCTATTGGTCAACTATTTCCCCTGACTCACTCCGCATTTAAGCCTACTGTTTCTAAGTGTATTTATGAATTAATTTGCAAATACATAGTTACTCTGCAGTAAGATACATTTATTTAGAATAATATACGGCTCAAAAAAATCAAGGGAACACTCCAAGAAAAACACCCTAGATCTGAATGAATGAAATATTCTCATTCAATACTTTGTTCTGTACAGAGTTGAATGTGCACAACAGCAGGTGAAACTGATGGTCCATCACTGCTGCTTCCTAAGGGGACAGTTTGATTTCACAGAAGTTTGATTGACTTGGAGTTATATTGTGTTCATTTAAGGGTTCCCTTTATCTTTTTTGAGCAGTGTATGTACATATAAATACTGTATATGCAGAGGCAATACATTCTTGCCCTTAAAGACAGTCACAGACACATAATTTTATGCCCATCCTCAGATTTGCTACCTCCAAAGTCTGTAAAGCAAACAAAAAAATGAAATTACATCATAAAGCACAGTTGCCCCATCACTTAGTGACTGAGTTGCCCTCCCTAAATGGGGGCTACTTGCAGTTGTATCATAAGCACAGTTATAATATCTCCAAGACCACCTTCTGCCACACGAATCCCAGCGCCCGATTAGGTCCCACATAGTTGGCCTTCTCCGGGTCCCGTCGACTAAACAATGTCGTCTGGTGGGACCCAGGGGAAGAGCCTTCTCTGTGGCGGCCCCGACCCTCTGGAACCAGCCCCCCCCCAGAGATTAGGATTGCCCCACCCTCCTTGTCTTTCGCAAACTCCTGCCTAAACGGGGTTGGACTAGAAGACCTTCAAGGTCCTTTCCAACTCTGTTATTCTACTATTCCAATATCTCAGGGGTTGCCACAAAGAAGAGGGAAGCTATTCTCCAGAGCACCTGAGGGCAGAACAAGAAGCAATGGGTGGAAACTAAACAAGGAGAGAAGCAACTTAGAACTTTGGAGAAATTTCCCGACAATCAGAACAATTAATCAGTGGAACAGAAGTTGCCTCCAGAAGTTGTGAATGCTCCAACACTGGAAGCTTTTAAGCAGATGTTGGATAACCATCTGTCTGAAGTAGTGTAGGGTTTCCTACCCAAGCAGGGGGTTGGACTAGAAGACCTCCAAGTGCCCCTCCACCTCACCTCTGCATTTCTCCTGGTCTGAGTGTGTTTTTGAACATGCTGCGGTTAAAGAAATTGCATTTGCCGTCCCGCGAGGTTTGTGTTCAACTGGCTCAGCTTCTCCAGTGAAAGAGCTCTACACCAAGAGTACACACTGAACTTCTCTACGTGAGGGTGCGTGCGCCAACGGACGAGTACAGGAGCACTTAAAAATGACGTGTCCGTTGCACATTGCTCCGTTTAATTGGAATCCTTCAGGAGGCCTTTTGCAAAGCCGGGCGAATTGAAGCTCTGGCCACTGTCCAACGGTTGCCTTGTGGCCTGGGTAATGGATGCTCGGGTACATGCTTTTACCTTGCAAGCTGAAATATTAAAGAGCTGTTGCAGTTGGGTTTTTTGGTCAACGGAATGGAATTTACGGGCTGTTCCGGTCAGGGTGGAATTGATATTCCAGAGCTCGAGCAAAATAGTTCCCCTCTGTCCTGCAAAAAGTTCCAGCAGGAATAAATATTTTGCATCCAAAGATGTGAAAGGCATCTGGATGCGAATTAAAAGTAGTGGGGGCCCCCCCTAAAAAATAACATTAGGTAGCAAGAAACCCCCCCCCCCCTCGGAGAGCATGGAGAATACACAGTCCTTAATTACAGATTTTGGAGCAGGAAACAGACATAAATCAAAAACTCAATAGCCTTGCTCACAGTTGCACCAGGGTTAGCTTGAGGTATATTTTCCCCAAAAACTGTTCAATCTTTTCAGCAGCAGTCAAGGCCAATTCCACTTCATTTCAAAGGTTAATAAAATCTCGAAGGATTTTGCAAGAACCACTAATAACTTTGTCCCAAACCCTTTGTAAACATGATTCAGGTAGACATCCAGCAAAACCCTTTGTAAACCAAAGATGAGTTATTGAGTTATTTAAATGCTGTTAGTATAGTGGGTTTTTTTTTAAAAAAAGAATACTGTGGGACCTCTACTTACGAACTGAATTCATTCTGTGACCAGGTTCTTAAGTAGAAAAGTTTGTAAGAAGAAGCCATTTTCCCCATAGGAATCAATGTAAAAGCCAATAATGTGTGTGATTGGGGAAACCACAGGGAGGGTGGAGGCCCTGTTTCCTCCCAGGAGATTCCTAGAGAGGCCCCACGGAGGCTCCCCCCCGCCTTTTCCGGCCCTGTTTCCTCCCGGGAGATTCCTAGAGAGGCCCCACGGAGGCTTCTCCCTGCCTTTTCCAGCCCTGTTTCCTCCCGGGAGATTCCTAGAGAGGCTCCACGGAGGCTTCTCCCCACCTTTTCCGGCCCTGTTTCCTCCCAGGAGATTCCTAGAGAGGCCCCACAGAGGCTTCTCCCTGCCTTTTCCAGCCCTGTTTCCTCCCAGGAGATTCCTAGAGAGGCCCTACGGAGGCTTCTCCCCGCTTTTTCCGGCCCTCTTTCCTCCCGGGAGATTCCTAGAGAGGCCCCACGGAGGCTTCCCCCCGCCTTTTCCGGCCCTGTTTCCTCCCGGGAGATTCCTAGAGAGGCCCCATGGAGGCTTCTCCCCGCCTTTTCCAGCCCTCTTTCCTCCCAGGAGATTCCTAGAGAGGCCCCACAGAGGCTTCTCCCTGCCTTTTCCGGCCCTGTTTCCTCCCAGGAGATTCCTAGAGAGGCCCCACGGAGGCTTCCCCCCGCCTTTTCCGGCCCTGTTTCCTCCCGGGAGATTCCTAGAGAGGCCCCACAGAGGCTTCTCCCTGCCTTTTCCGGCCCTGTTTCCTTCCAGGAGTTTCTTGGGAGAAGCCCCACGGAGGCTTCTCCCTGCCTTTTCCGATTACAGTTTCAGTGGCTCCGGTTTGTAAGTGGAAAATGGTTCTTGAGAAGAGGCAAAAAACCCACCCGGTTCTTATCTAGAAATGTTTGTCAGTAGAGGCCTTCTTAGGTAGAGGTACACAGTCCTCCCCCACCCCCCTCCACTCTGCAAACTCCACATTCCCTGGCAGCATTGATGTAGTTACCCAGTTAGGTAATGAAATGTCTGCATGAAAACACCCGGCAGCAAAGGACCCTCACTCTCAAAGGAAAAATGCCTCTACTTTCTCCAAAGTTTCCAAAACTGGGTGTATTGAATTCCACCTATTTTAAAGTTGGCAAAGCAGGAGCTCTTAATGGCTCTAGAGAGAATGAATGGTGGCCTCACTTAAAATCTGCAAGGGTTTTGTGTGTGTGTGTGTGTGTGTGTGTGCGTGCGTGTCAACGGAGAAAGTGAAGCCTGGGAGAATTTGGGGAGGGGGACGTTTAATCTTTCTGTGGGTTCCACTTTCCTCCGAGACAATTCATCCACCTTGATAGTTTATTATCTTCGTTTGCGGGGGGGGGGGGTTGCTAACTGGGGCTGCAAAGCCAAAACGATGCAGAACCCGCGATGCCGTCCCAGGGATTGGCGCCGCAGGCCACCCAATGTGGTGTGTGTTTTTTCCTTCCCACTTCGGTTTCCAAGTGACGCGTCTTTTGACAAGCCTGCTCTGCCTTTTCGAAGCACATCTCGCGCCCTGCCAGGTTTCCAGTGAGATCACTGGCAAAATATGCTTCTCAGGCTGCTGCAGGCAGCTTTGTTTCTGAAATTATTATCCACATTCTCACTTGGCTGATGCTCATTTATAGTTTTAGAGGGAAAATATACCCACAAAACAACTCAAAAACAGCGTTAAACATGAGCGGTAATAGTAATGGACTGATCAGACACATAAACCATTACATAGAAACATAGAAGACTGACGGCAGAAAAAGACCTCATGCTCCATCTAGTCTGCCCTTATATTTTATCTTAGGAGGGATCTATGTCTATCCCAGGCATGCTTAAATTCAGTGACTGTGGATTGACCAACCACGTCTGCTGGAAGTTTGCTGCAAGCATCTACTACTCTTTCCGTCAAATAATATTTTCTCACATTGCTTAGAAACATAAAAACATAGAAGACTGACGGCAGAAAAAGACCTCATGGTCCATCTAGTCTGCCCTTATACTATTTCCTGTCTTTTATCTTAGGATGGATCTGTGTTTATCCCAGGCATGTTTAAATTCAGTTTCTGTGGATTGACCAACCACGTCTGCTGGAAGTTTGTTCCAAGCATCTACTACTCTTTTAGTAAAGTAATATTTTCTCCCATTGCTTCTGATCTTTCCCCCAACTGACCTCAGATTGTGGCCCCTTGTTCTTGGGTTCACTTCTCTATTGAAACTACTTCCCTCCAGAACCGTATTGAACCCTTTCACATATTTAAATGTTTTTATCCTGTCCCCTCACCCGACCCCACCCAACCTGGGGCATTTGCTGGGGAGTTTGAGACTGGTCTTACCAGGGAAAGAGCTGGGCTTCTCTTCAGATGACCATATATAGGCCTTCATAAGGAGATCCCGTTATTCACACCCGTCTCTCCACTAAACAGAAAACCAGCCAGGCCTTGTGTTCATCGAAGAGCTGCCCTGTTTGGGAGGCCGGGGGGGGGGGGAGACAGAAGGCAGGGCGTAGGTCCGAAACCAATGAAGCCCCCCATCCAAAGCCCCCCCCCCCAATCTTTGGAGGCATTCATGGGTTTTGCTTTGCTTTTGGCCCTGGAGCCTTTAAAGGTTAGAATAGAATTGAGTTGAATTGAATTGAATTGAATTTTATTGGCCAAGTGTAACTGGACCCACACGGAATTTGTCTTTGTTGCAGATGCTCTCAGTGTACACAAAAGAAAAAAGACATTTGTCCAGAATACAATAGAATAGAATAGACTTTAATTTTATTGGCCAAGTATAATTGGACCCACAAGGAATTTGTCTTTGGTGCAGATGCTCTCAGTGTAGATAAAAGAAAAGAGACATTTGTCCAGAATAGAATAGAATAGAATAGAATAGAATAGAATAGAATAGAATTTTATTGGCCAAGTATAATTGGACCCACAAGGAATTTGTCTTTGGTGCAGATGCTCTCAGTGTGCCTTAAAGAAAAGATATGTTTGTCGAGAAGCATGAGGTCCAACACTTAATGATTGTCATAGGGTGCAAATAAGAAATCAGGAAACAATCCATATTAATGTAAATCGTAAGGATACAAGCCCCATCCGCTTAATGCATGCATGATTCGCTTAACAACTGTGGGAATCACCCCGTTGCTTAGCCATGGTTGAAAGCCAAGCTCTGCCTCCGCATGTGTGGCGCATCAACCTCCCTTCTTTCCTTAATTGGCTGAACTGCCGTGCGGAATTGGTTAAGATCGTTGGGCAAATTCGGAAAAGACAAAGAGGAAGACCGGGGGGTGATGAGCATAAGTCACGTCTGGTGAGCAATTGGAAACAGGATCCTGAAGGATTTCTTTCCAAACTGGTGATCTGGTTCTTGTGATGCTGTGAGATTCCAAGGAATCATATGAGGGTCGCCCAGAAAGTAACGCACCACATTGTTTTTTTCTCAGCCTACAGTAACGGCACGAATGCAAAACTTTAGATATACATTATTTGAATTGTCAGGAGTGCGTGTGTAAATTTTGCATCTCTTCAGACGAGAGAGCGTAGCTGCAGCCGTGTTTCGAAATGGCGTCTGCAAGTGATGTATGTTACAAGCAGCAGTCATCATTGAATTTCTCACTGCAGAGAAATAAACTGTTGGGAACATTCACCAACGTTTGTGTAGATGGAGAATCCGCACTCGACAGAAATACGGTTAGTCGCTGGGCACAGAGGGGGAGGCCACTGCAGTGCAGAAATGGCTTCATGACCAGAACCAGGAGTGGTACCGACAGGGCATTCACGCCCTTGTGTCTCGCTGGAGGAAGGCGATAGAACGGGACGGAGATGACATGGGAAAATAGGGAGTGTAGAAGAAACATCCTTCTTTCTTGTGTATAAGCTTCATTGTGTTCAATAAATAATTGTGGAAGAAAAGAAAACGTGGTGCATTACTTTCTGGGCAACCCTCGTAGATTCAAGGGAGCTAAGCAGTTGTTCCTAGCGTGGAACCAATCGGTCAATCAGAATACAGCTGGAAGGGACCTTCGAGGTCTGCTAGTCCGGCCCCCTGCTCAGGTAGGAGACCCTCTGCTGCAAGAATGGTGGAAGGTCTCAAGCATAAAACGTATCAGGAAAGACTTCATGAACTCAATCTGTCTAGTCTGGAGGACAGAAGGGAAAGGGGGGACATGATCGAAACATTTAAAGATGTGAAAGGGTTAAATAAGGTTCAGAAGGGAAGTGTTTTTAATAGGAAAGTGAACACAAGAACAAGGGGACACAATCTGAAGTTAGTTGGGGGAAAGATCAGAAGCAACGTGAGAAAATATTATTTGACTGAAAGAGTAGTAGATCCTTGGAACAAACTTCCAGCAGACGTGGTAGATAAATCCGCAGTAACTGAATGTAAACCTGCCTGGGATAAACACAGATCCATCCTAAGACAAAATACAGGAAATAGTATAAGGGCAGGCTAGATGGACCAGGAGGTCTTTTTCTCCCATCAGACTTCTATGTTTCTATCATTGGAAGCTTTTAAGAAGGGGTTGGATAGCCATTTGTACAGTCTCCTATAACGGGGTTGGACTAGAGGACCCCCCAGGGTCCCTTCCAGCTCTCTGCCTTTGCTGGGGCTTTCAGGAACTCAGAGTCCCCCTTTTTATACACCTCAACTGGTGTGCTCCTCTCAATTCTTAAAAGAGTTAAAATTCAGGTTTTATGAGAGGTTGTTGGCTGTTCTTTTGATCTCAGCAGTTTCCCCCTCTCCTTGTGTGTGTGTTTTTTTTAAAGCCTGCAAAGTCGCCAGCGCGAGAGGAGATTAAAAAGAAGCATAACAATTAAAATGTTAATGCCGTCTGCATTATCCGGCCTTTATTGCTGTTGAGACATTGTCTCTCCACCGGCCTTTTGCCTCCTCCACTGCCGGGTTCTTTAACTTTTGCCCTGACCCTGGTGGAGCTCCCTGTGCTATTATTATGGGATACCATACCGTGGGGATCTTCTGTGGGTGGGTTAAAAAAGAAAATATACTTTGCGTGATGAATTCGATTTTTTTTTTTTAAGTAACACGTTTTCTCGCAGTGTGAAGCTGTGAAGTGGGCAGTTTGCTTCGGAGAGCAAAGCTTGCAGTGGAATAGGTGCAAGGAGAAAAAAAAGAGGTTAAGCCCGCATGGAAAAGTGGGTTTTGTAGTACTCTAAGGCAGTGTTTCCCAACCCTGGCCACTTGAAGATATTTGGACTTCAACTCCCAGAATTCCCCAGCCAGCGAATCCTGCCTGGAGGATTCTGGGAGTTGAAGTCCAGATATCTTCAAGTGGCCAAGGTTGGGGAACACTGCTCTAAGGATCATTATTGCAAGTAATACTTTCCTCCTCTGCTTATCTCTTCTCCTGCCCATTTGATACCTTCGGCTGCCTTCACACAATCGAAAAGAGCCCGTAGGTTCAAGTGGCTAAGGCTGGAAAATGGCTGAAAGTGAATTCTAGTCTTGCCTTAGGCACAAAGGCCAGGTGGGTGACTTTGGGCCAATCACCAGGAGACGGGAGTTCTCGTTCTGTTTTAAAACCAGGTGGGCGATTTTGGGTCAGTCACCAGACGACCGGGAGTTTTAGTCCCATTTTAGGCAGGAAACGGGCTGGGTGACTTTAACTCAAGCACCAGGAGACAGGAATTATAGTCTTGCTTTAGGCATAAAAGTCAACTTGCCCATTCTCTCTCTCAGCCAACCCACCACCCAGGGTTATTGGGGGGGGGGTAGGAGGAGGAAGATGTATTGGTTATGACCCCCAATTTACGTGTAAAATAATCAATATATAAATACTTTTTAAAAAAATGTTTTTTTGCACAAGGAGCTAGAATCTGGGTGAAGGATTTTGCACAAGGAAGTAGAATCAAAAGCAACGTGAGAAAATATTATTTCACTGAAAGAGTAGTAGATCCTTGGAACAAACTTCCAGCAGACATGGTTGGTAAATCCACAGTAACTGAATTTAAACGTGCCTGGGATAAACATATATCCATTGTAAGATAAAATACAGGAAATAGTATAAGAGCAGACTAGATGGACCAGGAGGTCTTTTTCTGCCGTCAGTCTTCTATGTTTCTATGTTTCTAATCTGGGTGAAGCATTTTGCACAAGGAGTTAAAATCTGGGTGAAGCATAGCAAACTACATTTGTTAATCCAGTTGCGATATACATTTGTTCTATGTGTTAACCCAGATGTGAAAAACTCAACATCTAAAAAGTCTGCAAAGAGATGCAGAAACTGGTCTCCTTGATAAGCCAAGATCAATACTTCCCTTGTTCAGATCATTGGTAAACTACCCCGAATTCCAAAGGACGGGGGCTGATTGAATAATTGATTGTAGGATCACCACAAAAGAAGTGGAAGGTTAGGAGGTTTTTCCAAAGACAGAGATAACCTTGTAAAACCCACGTAGGCATTTAGCTTATCAAAGGCCAAGTCACTTCCTCTTGTTATGGTAACAGGATGACTCTTCTTAAGTCCTAAACACAAGAAAGCCCTTCCTTATCTTTACCCTGGAGTAAATCAGAGGGTCTCGGGGTGTGGGGGAGAACTCCTGGCATCCATTTCAAAGCTTCCTTGAGATTCGGGGAGGTGACTGCGGAGAAAGGAATGTAGGTCTTGCCCTGGTTGAAGACAGCAGCTTGAAGGCGAGGTGAGAAGAAAAGTGACATCTTAAAATAAGTTGTTATCTAGGACGCAATCTTGCAGGTTGTAATGCAATTCAGAAGGTGCGTTGCTAATGCAGTGTTTCCCAACCTTGGCCACTTGAAGATATTTGGACCAACTCCCAAAATTCCCCAGCCAGCGAATGCCCTGTCTCCATAGCGAATGCTGGCTGGGGAATTCTGGGAGTTGAAGTCCAAATATCTTCAAGTGGCCAAGGTTGGGAAACACTGTGCTAATGCTTCCACATTGGGCTTTTCGGTTCTCCATCCTTTCGTGATGCTAAGAGCAACTCTTGAGGGTCTTCAACTTGGCTGCAGGAATGGATTTGGGGGGGGGCTTTATAACTGGTCCGTTAGGGTTATAATGGGGTTTTAATCTACTGTTGATGTTCGACTTCTTTTTTTATTATTGTACTATTGTACTATTTTTTTAATACAGTTCCTCATGCTGTGGTGGCCCCCCAAACCATAAAATACTGTAATACAATTATTAGGAAATTCGAGGGTGGGTTTCAACTTAACTCACTACCAGTTTTCCTTCTCATGCACTGGAGGAGCTGTGTCTCGGTTCCTAAGACCATCAGAAATATTATTTTTTTCTGATAGTCTTAGGTGACCCCGGTGAAAGGGTCGTTCGAACCTCTAAAGGGGTCATGACCTACAGGTTGAAAACAGCTCGTATAGGATCTCTAGTCTAGAAGACCTCCAAGGTCCCTTCCAATTCTTTTATTCTGTCTGTGGTGTGCCTAATTATTATGAAATCACTTCTTAGAATACTTAGCATTTCTTAGAAAGACTTAAGCATCAAATTGATCAGGAAAGACTTCATGGACTCCACCTGTCTAGTCTGGAGGATGGAAGGGAAAGGGGGGACATGATTGAAACATTTAAATATGTGAAAGGGTTAAATCAGGTTCAGGAGGGGAAGTGTTTTTAATAGGAAAGTGAACCCAAGAACAAGGGGGCACAATCTGAGGTTAGTTGAAAATATTATTTGACTGAAAGAGTCGTAGATGCTTGGAACAAACTTCCAGCAGACGTGGTTGGTCAATCCACAGGAACTGAATGTAAACCTGCCTGGGATAAACATAGATCCATCCTCAGATCAAATACAGGAAATACTATAGGGGCAGACTTGATGGACCTGCAAGAATTCCAGCAAGGACCGTGGTTGCAGTGGGACTTTTCGATATGGACAGCTTAGAGGAGCAGAGCCTGCCCAGGTCGCCCTCCTTTCTCCTTTCCAAAAATGTTGGTGGAGGACGAGGAGGGAAAGGGGCTGCTCTTTTTGGTGTGAAGGCCCTGCAGAGTTTCCCTAGTCCTCATTGTTTTGCTAACAGCCTGCGCCTTCTCCTCTCAGGGTGAGAAATTATTTTCGCAGCCGCAGCGGCTGATCCCAAAGTAATGAGTGTGATTGGGGGGGTGGGGGGGCCACCTCTGCCTTGGTTGCTGGCTGGAAAGGTGCGATCAGCAGGTTCTCAGGTGTGGTATAACAAAACATATCAGGGCTAGAAATGACCAACATGTGTCTTGTGTGTGAGTCTTACTTGATGTCCTACAGAAAAAGAATTTAGGGGTCGTGATTTCTGACCGTCTCCAAATGGGTGAAAAGTGCGGTCAAGCCGTAGGGAAAGCGAGTAGAAGGCTTGGCTGCATAGCTAGAGGTATAACAAGCAGGAAGAGGGAGATGGTGATCCCACTGTATAGAGCGCTGGGGAGACCCCATTTGGAATAATACGGTGTCCAGTTCTGGAGACCTGACCCACAAAAAGAGATGGATCAAATTGAACGGGTCAAAAGACGGGCTATAAAAATGGTGGAAGGTCTTAAGCATAAAACTTCATGAACTCCATCTGTCTAGTCTGGAGGACAGAAGGAAAAAGGGGGGACATGATTGAAACATTTAAATATGTGAAATGGTTAAATAAGGTTCAGGAGGGAAGTGTTTTTAACAGGAAAGTGAACACAAGAACAAGGGGACACAATCTGAAGTTAGTTGGGGGAAAGATCAGAAGCAACATGAGAAAATATTATTTGACTGAAAGAGTCGTAGATGCTTGGAACAAACGTCCGGCAGACGTGTTTGGAAAATCCACAGGAACTGAATATTAAACCTGCCTGGGATGAACATAGATCCACCCTAAGATAAAATGTACAGGGAATATTATAAGGGCAGACGAGATGGACCAGGAGGTCTTTTTCTGCCGTCCGTCTTCTATGTTTCTATGTTTTTTCTAAAAACTTGGGAGAATCTGTGTCTCCTTCCGGCTGAGTTTGTTCCCGGTCATTTTGTGATGGATCTGACACCTCCGCTGCCCCACTCCGGTCGTGTCGCACCTAGGTAACTGTCAGAGGTGTGCATAGGTAAGTGACAGAAGATGGAAGAGGGGATGTTCCAGGCAGGGAGCCTCTTCCCCACCTTTGAGATTCGCGACGTTTAAATGGCTGTTTGTACACTGCCTGGTGTTGGAAGCGCCTGGCCCCCTTTGCTGTAGAAAGATGGTGTGTGTGTGTGTGTGTGTTTTCTCAGCTAGAGTCAAACAGGGGGGGGGGGAGCAGGAACAGTTGAAAGGCACAAATTGTGCAAGTAAGCAGAAAACCGTCCCTCTATCCTCTCTTTCCCCCTCCAATCCTGTGCAATTTTGCCGAACGGTTCTGCGCAATTATTTCTGCTGTGTTTTACACGGGCGAGGAAGAAAATGGGTTGCTTGTGAAAGAACTTGGGGGAGGGGGACCGAGGCACGTAACACCCCCCCCCCTCTTGCAAGTTCACACTGCGGTTTTCATTAATCTCTTTTGCCGGAGCCAACTACTCTCTTGGAAATGATGCAGGAAGTCCTCAAATTGAGACGTCGGAGGGATGGGATAGAATGGAAAGACCTCACCTACACAAAGAGATGGATCCAATGGAAGGGGTCCAAACAAGGGCTACAAAAAGGGTGGAAGGTCTGAAGCATAAAACGGATCAGGAAAGACTTCATGAACTCCATCTGTAGAGTCTGGAGGACAGAAGGGAAAGGGGGGACATGATTGAAACATTTAAATATGTTAAAGGGTTCAATAAGGTCCAGGAGGGAAGTGTTTTTAATAGGAAAGTGAACCCAAGAACAAGGGGGCACAATCTGAAGTTAGTTGGGGGAAAGATCAAAAGCAACCTGAGAAAATATTATTTGACTGAAAGAGGAGTAGATCCTTGGAACAAACTTCCAGCAGACGTGGTTGGTAAATCCACAGTAACTGAATGTAAACATGCCTGGGATAAACATAGATCCATCCTAAGATAAAATACAAGAAATAGTATAAGAGCAGACTAGATGGACCAGGAGGTCTTTTTCTGCCATTAATCTTCTAGGTTTCTAAGTTAATGGAAGAGAAGAGAAGAGAATTGAATTCTTTATTGGCCAAGTGTGATTGGACACACCAGGAATTTGTCTTTGGTGCAGATGCCCTCAGCGTACATAAAAGAAAAGAGACATTGGTCAAGAATCATGAGATACAACACTTAATGGTTGTCATAGGGTACAAATAAGCAATCAGGAAACAATCAATATTAATATAAATCGTAAGGATGCAAGCAACAAGTGACAGTCATACAGTCCTAAGTGGGAGGAGATGAGTGATAGGAACAATGAGAAGACTAATAGTAATGCAGCCTTAATGAATAGTTTGAGGGAATTATTTGATGGTGTTCGGGAGGAAAAACTGTTCTTGTTTTATATAAAACAAGGATTTATAGTCAGGTGAAATCTTACTTCTCAAGCCAGTTCCTTTGGAGCCAAGGCAGGTGGCAGTACCAACTTTATTCTCAAAAACTTAAGTGAGTTGGATCTGATTTTGCTTGGATGGGAGACCACAAGGAGATGTTTATATGTGTGTGTGTCTCCCCCCCCCCCCCCTCTATAGCCACATTTCATTTAGCTTGGAGCAAGGTAGCTTGATTCCTTTGTTAGATGCTTCAGAGTTAGTTCTCCAAATTTGGCCTTTTTATCATATTGTATTTGTATTTATATATATACACTGCTCAAAAAAATAAAGGGAACCCTTAACACAATATAACTCCCAAGTAAATCCAACTTCTGTGAAATCAAACTGTCCACTTAGGAAGCAACACGAATTGACCATCAATTTCCCCTGCTGTGGTGCACCTTCAACTTCGTGCAGAACAAAGGATTCAATGAGAATACTGTATTTCATTCATTCAGATCTAGGGTTTGCTCTTGGAGGGTTCCCTTTATTTTTTTGAGCACTGTATATATGTGTGTGTGTGCAGTATACATACATACATACATACATATATACAGTATATCCATTTTACAACAGCACGAAGCTTGAAACTTCAGCCTGATGATGGTGAATGTGATTTCACCAAAACGTCGCATAGACATGCAAAATATTACACAGGGCAAAACCCGAACTCAGAACAATCTACACACACATACATACATACATACATACATACATACATACATACATACATACATACATACATATATAGTGAGCATCTCAGAGTTGGTTTGGAGTCATGGTGGTGGGATGCGGAAACAGAATTAAATAAGTAAATAACAATAACTAATCCCCCTGCATTTTCTCCTCTGTGCATTGCTTTTGTAAGGTTGAGGAATGACCTTTGCTCTGCAAAAAAACCAGGGAAGAGTTAAAATCCATTTGCATGTCTTAAAAGGGGCCCCTGCGCCCCCCCTGTGCCAAAGAGGAAAAGCTGACACACACACACACACACACACCCGCATGTCAATTGGTTATGTAAATTCCAGGCAGGCGACATGATTACTCCAACATCTTCCTTTTAATTTGTGAGCCCTTGCAATAAAAGGTGTCTGGGAAATGAATTGCAGCCAGGCTGTTTGAAGCCATCTTAGGCGAAACAAGAGTCCCTCTCCTGCCTTTGAAGGTGCCCAGGGTTGCAAACCCCTTATTGCCTTTAAATGGATGCTTAAATTGAATTAAATCAGTTCATCTCGCCCTGGTCGCTCCGTTCAGGGAACAAACGTGGTTCCAGAATTTAAGGGACAATTTTCTCCCTTTACTCGGGACGAGATTCAGCCCGGCAAACATTTGATTAATAACAACAAGAGCAACAACAGGGTTGAAAGGGACCTCGGAGGTCTTCTAGTCCAACCCCCTGCTTGGGTAGGAAACCCTACACTACTTCAGACAGATGGTTATCCAACATCTGCTTAAAAACTTCCATTCACAACTTCTGGAGGCAACTTCCGTTCCACTGATCAATTGTTCTGATTGTCGGGAAATTTCTCCTTAGTTCTAAGTTGTTTCTCTCCTTGTTTAGTTTCCACCCATTGCTTTTTGTTCTACCCTCAGGTGCTTTGGAGAATAGTTTGACTCCCTCTTTTTTTGTGGCAACCGCTCATATATTAGAATAAAATAGAACAACAGAGTTGGAAGGGACCTTAGAGAAAATATGATTTGACTGAAAGAGCAGTAGATGCTTGGAACAAACTTCCAGCAGACGTGGTTGGTAAATCCACAGTAACATGCCTGGGATAAACATAGATCCATCCTAAGATAAAATACAGGAAATAGTCTAAGGGCAGACTAGATGGACCAGGAGGCCTTTTTCTGCCCTCAATCTTCTCTATCTTCTATTGAAGCATCACAGTTTATTTATTTTTTATTTATTTAGTGTATTTATAGGCAGCAGCCTTTCTCCAGCAGACTCGGGATAAAAAGTATACAAAATATTAAAGCCCCAACTGTCAAAAACCATGCAAAACAAATAATGCAAGATTTAAACAATACAAAATCGAAAAATCTTTGCATGAAACTAAAACTGAAAAATCTTAGCCCTTCGGGATTGGGTGGCATAGACCAGTGTTTCCCAACCTTGACCAGTTGAAGGTATTTGGACTTCAACTCCCAGAATTCCCCAGCCAGCAAATGCTGGCTGGGGAATTCTGGGAATTGAAGTCCAGATATCTTGAAGTTGCCAAGGTTGGGAAACACTGACATAGACGTCTAAACAAATAAACAAACCATTCAACCAGATCATACTACAAGCTTACTATCGGCTGGAGCAGTTGCATTTTAAACCTGGCCGCAGAGGGAAATCTGTGCAAATAGCCAATGTATTTTAATGTAGCATGTGTGAATGCTGTCCTGGGGTGTCCAGGCCTTTCCTGGCATTTGCACCTTCTAGGAATGTGCCCCCCCCTAATATCTTTCCGTTAAAAACAAAAAAACCAAGCCCGCAGCTCTTTCCACCTTCACCCCCCACCCCCCCTTCCCAAAACTTCTGCACCCTTGCCGTGAATCATTGCTAAACCAAATCTCCTCCTGTTGTTCCTTTGCATTGTTTTATGATTAACTAATCTGAAAATAGCCCGTGACTAAGCAACATGCGTGTGCCTCGGAGGCTGCCTGGCCTTGCAATCATTTCTTAAGTTCCGGGTGGGGTGGGGGGAGAGCTAGGAGGAAGGGGCTCCAGTGGTGGTCGCATCTCCGCATTGTGCAATGAAGGGTTCGCCAGGGGTTCTTCTCCCCCGACACTGTGCACCTGGGGCAAAGTGGGTCCGGAGGGAGAATTGACCTGAGCTGCCTAGAGAGTCAATCGGTCTTGGAAAGTTTGCCGGCTTAAAACGTTTAGAGAAAAGAGAAGGTTGGAAAGAGAGTGGGGCCAAATTTGTGCCATTTCTTTCTTTCTTTCTTTCTTTCTTTCTTTCTTTCTTTCCTTCCTTCTTTCTTTCTCTCTCTTTTTCTTTCTTTCCTTCCTTCTTTCTTTCCTTCCTTCCTTCCTTCTTTCTTTCTTTCTTTCTCTCTCTCTCTTTTCCTTTCTTTCCTTCTGTCTTTCTTTCCTTCCTTCTTTCTTTCTTTCTCTCTCTCTCTTTTCCTTTCTTTCTTTCTTTCCTTCTTTCTTTCTTTCTCTCTCTCTCTTTTCCTTTCTTTCTTTCTTTCTTTCTTTCCTTCTTTCTTTCTCTCTCTCTCTTTCTCTTTCTTTCTTTCTTTCTTTCTTTCTCTGGCCTAGAACTGATGAATGTTTTTAATATAAGGGTTTAAAATTGTTTTATAGTGCTTTTATTTGTTGTACACCGCCCAGAGTCCAACAGAAGTTGGGCGGCCTATAAATATAATAAATTAAATTGAATTCCTTCATTCCTCCCTTCTTCTCTCTTTCTTCCTTTTCCTTCTAGCCTTTTTCACCTCACCACAGAAAGAGGGATTGAAGAATTATTTTCTTTCTTTCTTTCTTTTTTCTCTCTTTCTTCCTCTTCCTCTACATCAACTGAGAAAGAATAACCTCCCTTCCTTCCTTCCTTCCTTCCTTCCTTCCTTCCTTCCTTCCTTCCTTCCTTCCTTCCTTCCTCTAAGGTCAAGGATTTGCTTCTAGCCTTCCTAACTCCTTGCCTAAATGCCTACAGGGGATGGAAAGCTCCTCACAAACATTATTAAATTGGCTAAAAAGGGCAATTCAGCAGGTTTCCCCCCCTTCACTTTACAATTTATGGCACCCATAAATGTTCTAAGTTCTCCTCTGAGTTTGCGAGAAACAATGTATGGCCTCCAGAAATAGACTTTTTAACTGAAACACTCTTAACAAGCATCTCACCATCAGCTATGTTATATAAGCAGCTGTTGCCACCAAAAATAATATCAGATTTTTTCTTTAAAAAAAATATCAGCATAAAACCATTCTCCTTAAAAAATGGGGAACCTCTCCTCTTGCTGAAGTGCGGAGATCGGGTTGGAGAGGATTTTCCCCAGACACAAAGACCTTGGACGGATGGCCACGGCTAAGGACAAACTCCAGAGGGAGAGAATCAAGATCATGTGAAGCGTTAATACCACTTTATAAGGCCTTGGTAATCCTGCATCCAGTTTTGGTCGCCACGATGCAAAAAGGATGTTGAGACTCTAGAAAGGCTGCAGAGAAGAGCCACAAAGATGATTCAGGGACTGGAGGTTAAAACATAAGAAGAACGGTTGCAGGAACTGTCTGAGTCTTCGGAGAGGGGCGGCATACAAATCTAAGTAATAAATAAATAAATAAATAAATGTCTAGTTGAATGAAAAGAAGGACCAGGGGAGACAGGATAGCAGCCTTCCAGTATCTCAGGGGTTGCCACAAAGAAGAAGGAGTCAAGCTATTCTCCAAAGCCCCTGAGGGTAGACCAAGAAGCAAAGGATGGAAATTAAACAAAGAGAAGCAACATAGAACTAAGGAGGAATTTCCCGACAGTCAGAACAATTAACCAGTGGAACAGAAGTTGCCTCCAGAAGTTGTGAATGCTCCAACACTGGAAGCTTTTAAGCAGAGGTTGGAGTTTAACCATCTGTCTGAAGTAGTGTAGGGTTTCCTGCCTAAGCAGGGGGTTGGACTAGAAGACCTCCAAGGTCCCTTCCAACTCTGTGGTTATTTTAAAGATGTTGCAGGTGTGGGCAGCCTCAGCTCAATTGTACACCCTTATTTTTAAAGTGCATATGTTTCTCCCATCATGGAGAATAAGTTTGATCAATTTTCTAAAAGATTTAACAGAACTGTTTTTCTTATGTCATCTCGGTACCTAGAGCAGCTGCGACTTCATAACACTCACACAACTGTATGTTGCAGCTTTACAGGTAGGCGTGGTTGGTCAATCCACAGGACCTGAATGTAAACATACCTGGGATCAACATAGATCCATCCTAAGATAAAAGACAGGAAATAGTAGAAGGGCAGACGAGATGGACCAGGAGGTCTTTCTCTGCCGTCAATCTTCTATCTTTCTATGTTTCTACAAGGAATCATCAAGATTTTGCCTTCAAGAATAACTTGCCCCCAACTGGGAGGAAAGATGGAATAATCAAAATTTTACCTTCCCTAGGCACCTGTCCCCCAACCAGAAGACTCATGAAGGTTAAGAAATAATTTGGAAGATCAGATCAACCATAGCTAGAAGGAGGAAAATTGGCAGCGAGTTAACAGAGGAAGGATAAGTTACACGCGAAGGCAGGAGCAAGAATGACCATTCCAAAAGGACAATTTTGTCCATGGGTAAAATATTCCTCTCTGTTTTGAGGGTGGCAACAATCCCTCACGTGTGCCTGAAGATGATTCGACATCAAGGCAGACAGTTCATAAAAATCAAAAATCAATTTCAGGCAAAGCACCCAATGTAAGAAAAAGATCTTACCATTGAAAGCCAAAAGGGGAAAAAACTCTTTTAAACAAAAGAAAACAAACCCTTTTTATTTCCAGAAGTGGACAATCATTGACTCCGGTGCCCACAATGATTTAGGCAAAAATGAGAGGAGACACACAGAGATAAAACTCAGGATATAAATTAATATTTCATATGTTCAATCCACGAATAAATACATTTTGCCTTGGCAGTGACTTGTCGATGCCTCCAAGATGTCTGGAGCCTTGTTAGGTCCTTCCCACCCTAAACTTTTAAAAAATGGAAGGGACACGGTTCTGGACTAATTATTTGATCGTCAAAGGCGAGTGTGGGAGGAAGAACAGATCTATGTCGGAAGAGTCTTTGAAGTTAACTAAAACTTATCCATACCTCTTGGATGGTTTACTTAATGGGTCATTCTTTGTCAAGTGGACCAGGTGTCCACGTGACTGATTTATGCAGCTTTATTTGAAAAGAAACCATCACCAAAACAACAAATATGATAGAAAAAAACATGTTCTTTCTAATGAAATAAAAATGGAGATGATTGAAGGTGAGAAAACAAACTTCTCTATTATATGTTTTACCTCCAGCTATGCAGCCAAGCATTCTACTCGCTTTCCTTACCGCCTCGGGATGTTATAACGGCCATAAGTGTGAAAAGAAGACTTTTTTTTCCAGCGCCATTGTAATTGTGAATTTAGTGAATGGTCACCAAGCAGATTCTTGTAAGTCTGAGATTGCCTGGGTTTTTTCCAGCTTGCCAACTTTAAGGCAGGTGGACGTCAACTCCCAGGATTCCCCAGCCAGCTGTGGGGAATTCTGGGAATTCAAGCCCTCCCGTCATAAAGTTGCGAGGTTGAGAAACGCGGCTTCGACAAGATCCCCCTCTTGGCCTGTTGCAAAAGAGCTTTGGAGAAATGTGACTTTTGTGGTCCGGGACCTTCTCAGCCCGAAAGATTCTTGCAACACCATCTGCGTTTCCTTTCCCTCGCCCATTCCCTGCGCCAAGTGCATCCGGACGGTGCAAAACCGAAACCAGGCAGGGTGGGTGGTGAGGACACTTAGAAACATAGAAGACTGACGGCAGAAAAAGAACTCAAGGTCCATCTTAGTCTGCCCTTATACCTTATACTACAGTGGGATCACAATCTCCCTCTTCCTGCTTGTTATACCTCTAGCTATGCAGACAAGCATTCTACTTGCTTTCCCTACCGCCTAACCACCCCTAAATTTCTTCTCTTCTGAAGTTTTTGCTAACACAGAACTGCCAATACAAGACTCAGATTGAGGATTCCTTTTCCCCAAGTGCATTGTTTTATATTTGGAAACATTAAACTGCAGTTTCCATTGCTTTGACCACTTATCTAGTAAAGCTAAATCATTTGCCATATTACAGACCCCTCCAGGAATATCAACCCTATTGCACATTTTAGAGTAATTTTCACACTTATTTATTTATTGATTGATGATTTGATTTGATTTGATTTGTATGCTGCCCCTCTCCATAGACTCTTGTCGGTCAGAAGCTAGGGTCTAGTGACCCTAAGCCTGGAGGCATAGATGGGTTTTCAAGTTCTTACAGAAGACAAGGAGGGTGGGGGCAGTATGAATCTCTGGGGGGCGGAGCTGATTCTAGACAGCCAGGGGCCCCTAGGCCCCGCGAAGTGACATTGTCTATTTGATGGGATTTGGAGAAGGCCGACTCTGTGGGACCTAACCGGTCGCTGGGACTGATTCGCCACCTTTGCTATACAGGTGAGGAAGCCCCCCGCAGAAAAAACCCCGCAGTTGCAAAGCAAGCGGCATAAATCACAGCCCGCCCATCTAAGAGATAAAGAATGTTTGATTTCTAGGCAGGATTAGGGATGCAAGTGGAACACTCGTATTTCAACCTCGGCTTCGACTATTTATGGCACGATATGCAAATCAACCGGGCTATGAATATTAAAGATGAATGAGTTATGTTATCTCCTCTGCCTTTACACAAACGCCCCGGTGGGCACAGGCCCCCTTGGCTGCTTGGGAAATGCTTGTTTGCGCTTTGCCATTTTTATTTATTTATTTATTTTCCACCTGCTGGGTTTTTTCGGCGATGTGGGTAACGGGTGGATGAGTGGCCATCTGGGGTCAAAGAAAATAAAAGTATTACGGACGGTCTCCGTTCTCTGGTTAGCAAAAATCTCTTGATTTCAGAATAGCTGGAAGAGAAAACTGGAAACGTTCCTGTAGAATTTACCCAGAAAGAGGAAGAAGTCCCTGCAGAGTCCCAATACAGTGGAACCTCTACCTGAGAACGCCTCTGCTTACGAACTTTTCTAGATAAGAAACGGGTGTTCAAGATTTTTTTTGCCTCTTCTCAAGAACCATTTTCCACTTACAAACCTGAGCCTCCGAAACTGTAACCGGAAAAGGCAGGGAGAAGCCTCCGTGAGGCCTCTCTAGCAATCCCCTGGGAGGAAACAGGGCCGGAAAATGCAGGATGAAGCCTCCATGGGAATCTCCTGGGAGGAAACAGGGCCGGGAAAGGCGGGGAGAAGCCTCTGTGAGGCCTCTCTAGGAATCTCCTGGGAGGAAACAGGGCCGGGAAAGGCGGGGAGAAGCCTCCGTGGGGCCTCTCTAGGAATCTCCTGGGAGGAAACAGGGCCGGAAAAGGCAGGATGAAGCCTCCATGGGAATCTCCTGGGAGGAAACAGGGCCGGGAAAGGCGGGGAGAAGCCTCTGTGAGGCCTCTCTAGGAATCTCCTGGGAGGAAACAGGGTCGGAAAAGAGGAGGGAAGCCTCCGTGGGGCCTCTAGGAATCTCCTGGGTGGAAACAGGTCCGGAAAAGGCGGGGAGAAGCCTCTGTGAGGCCTCTCTAGGAATCTCCTGGGAGGAAACAGGGTCGGAAAAGAGGGGGGAAGCCTCCGTGGGGCCTCTCTAGGAATCTCCTGGGAGGAAACAGGGCCGGAAAAGGCAGGATGAAGCCTCCATGGGAATATCCTGGGAGGAAACAGGGCCGGGAAAGGTGGGGAGAAGCCTCTGTGAGGCCTCTCTAGGAATCTCCTGGGAGGAAACAGGGTCGGAAAAGAGGGGGGAAGCTTCCGTGGGGCCTCTAGGAATCTCCTGGGAGGAAACAGGGCCGGAAAAGGCAGGGAGAAGCCTCTGTGGGGCCTCTCTAGGAATCTCCTGGGAGGAAACAGGGCCGTTAAAGGTGGAGAGAAGCCTCCGTGGGGCCTCTCTAGGAATCTCCTGGGAAGAAACAGGGCCTCCACCCTCCCTGTGGTTTCCCCAATCGGATGCATTATCTGCTTTTCCATTGATTCCTATGGGAAAAATTGCTTCTTCTTATAAACTTTTCTACTTAAGAACCTGGTCACAGAACGAATTCATTTCATAAGTAGAGGCACCGCTGTAATTCTATTAAGATTTTGCAAATTTGAAGGTAAAAGGTTGCAGGTACGTTGACAATTGGGAGCAGAATTTCCGTCGCTCTGCGATGCGGTTGTTAAGTAAGTCACACCGGATATTACAGTCTTTTTTTTTTTTTTAAAGGTTGTTGAGCGAATCACTGTTGTTAAGCGAAGTACAGGGTTGTTAAGAGAATACACCTCCCCCCCCCTCTTGACTTTTGCATGTTGGGAAGGTCACGTGACCCTGGGAACGCCTGGATGTTGGTCACATGACCGTAGGGAAGACTGCAACGGTCATAAGTGCGAGGACTCGTCGTAAATGAGTTTCATCATTGCTGCTGTGCTCCCAATTCCCCGCGGGGCCAAAAGATGCGAGTTGGGTGCTAGTTGGGAATTCGCGGCGAGCCAAGCGAAGAAACAGTTGGAGTTTTGTGTCACCCGCTTCTTAAAATGCCTTTTGTAATGAGATCTCTGTTCTGCCCTAAATGCATTTTATTAGCTTATGTAATCCCTGACAGATACATCTGCATTAGAACGGGCAGGATAGGGTTTTATATAAAGACAAGATACCTAAGTCAATAGCCTGGCTCCTTCCTTTCATTTGCTCAAATTTGCTGCGTTTTTATTTCTTCTTCTTCTTCTCTGGATTTGGCCTTTGAGAAGGCCTTAAAAACATGGGGTATTATTATTATTATTATTATTATTATTATTATTATTATTATTTATTAGATTTGTATGCCGCCCCTCTCCGTAGACTCGGGGCGGCTCACAGCAATGACAAAAACAATATATAATGACAAATCTAATAGTTAGAACCTAAAATAACAATAATACATTTTAAAAGTCTAAAAAACAAGAAACCCCAATATATATATAAAAACATGCATACAGTCATATCATACACAAAGAACTACATAGGCAGGGGGAGATGTTTCAGTTCCCCCACGCTTGACGACAGAGGTGGGTTTTAAGGAGTTTACGAAAGGCAAGGAGGGTGGGGGCAGTTCTAATCTCTGGGGGGAGCTGATTCCAGAGGGTCGGAGCCGCCACAGAGAAGGCTCTTCCTCTGGGTCCCGCCAAACGACATTGTTTAGTTGACGGGACCCGGATGAGACCAACTCTGTGGGACCTAACCGGTCGCTGGGATTTGTGCGGCAGAAGGCGGTCTTGTAGATACCCTGGTCCGATGCCATGAAGGGCTTTATAGGTGATGACGAACACTTTGAATTGTGACCGGAAACTGATCAGCAACCGATGCAGACTGCGGAGTGTTGGAGTAACATGGGCATATTTTGTCAATTGGCCCCAGTGAAATATCATAAGAACCTAAGAAGAGCCCTGCTGAATCAGGCCAAAGCCCATCGAGTCCAGCATTCTGTGACCCACAGAGCCCCCCCCAATTGTCCATGGGGATTTTGAGCAGAAAGAGAAGGCAAAGCCCTCCCTTTCTCCTGACCCCCAACAAGTGGTACTCAAGGGAATCCTGCCTGCCTCAACCCACATAGGGGCGGCACTTGGACATCCGTTTCAATAACCTTCTATATGCTTGGCACCCATGAATCTGTCTCATCCTGCCTTGAAGCTCTCCAGGCTGACAGCTGTCACGGCCTCTTCTGGAAGGGAATCCCACCAACCAAGGACCCTCTGGGGGAAGAAATATTTCCCTTGACTTGACCTCACTTTCTTACCTGTGAATTTTAGGGAGGGGCCTCTTGTCCTATGTGATAGAGAAAAGGATGTTTCTCTATCCACCTTTTCTATCCCAGGCATCATGACGGAGCAGAGCCTTATATCATAGTTTAATACAAAGCGCTTTCTTGTACCTTTTAAAGAAAACTCTTTTGTTCATTCTGGTCGTATTTTAAATGTACACTGCTCGAAAAAATTAAAGGGAACCCTTAAACAACAGAATATAACTCCAAGTCAATCAAACATCTGTGAAATCAAACTGTCCACTTCGGAAGCAACACGGATTGACCATCAATTTCGCATGTTCTCAGCACCTTCAACTTTGTACAGAACAAAGGATTCAGTGAGAATATTTCTTTCATTCAGATCTAGGATGGGTTCTTTGAGGGCTCCCTTGGTTTTTTGAGCAGTGTATTTTTAATGTGCGTGTAGGATGGAGGACATGTAAACTTCAACCCTTGCGTGATTCCTAGAGAACTTTTGCTTCTAATTATTGGCTGTGAAATTCCCACCAGGGATGAGGCTTCTTCCTTTAAATCTGGAAGGATAGGGCCAGAAAGAAAAAACACCTTTGAAGCCCCATGGGATTTTTTTTTTACAACATGACGCCAAAGGGGAGTTTTTAAAACAGGAAAGATGGTTGAAAAGAATCGTGTGGAAACCATCTGGAGATGAGAAGTAAGTGCAGAGGTCTTCAAACTTGGCATCTTTAAGATTTGTGGGCATCAAGTCCCAGAATTCTCCAGCCAGCTATGCTGTTAAAGTCCACAAGTCTTAAAGTGGCCAAGTTTGGGGACCACTGAGTTAGGTTGAAGCTCAACGTCTTAAAGGAACATTGGGGTGCGACCAGAATTGGTGTCTCCTACAGCAAGAAGATTCTGTGTTTGGTGGCCAGGTTGATTCTACCGTTCAGTATCAAGGGTCTATTTGGGGGAGCCTCTCTTTTCACTACTGTCCATGTTTTGGATGGTCATTTCAAGTGAACTGCCTCTACTAGCATTGGGAGGTTTAGATGTAGGCTCAAGTCCATCTGATGCTCATTAGACCATGGTGCACAAGCCAGATTCCTGAGGTTATATGCTTTAGGAGTGTCCAAAGACATATGGAAGGAAGGAAGGAAGGAAAAGGAAGGAAGGAAGCAAGCAAGCAAGCAAGCAAGCAAAGAAGCAAGGAAGGAAGGAAGCAAGCAAGGAAGAAAGGAAGGAAGGAAGGAAGGAAGGAAGGAAGGAAGGAAGGAAGGAAGGAAGGAACATGTGGACTTCAGCCCAAGGCCTATGGAAATTCTGAGAGTCCCCAAGTCTTAAACCTGACAAAGTTGGACACTCCTGTTTTAGGTTGTGACCTTTGGGGGAGGGGTGTCACAAAGAGACCTGTGTTTTGCTCTCCAGAGTTTAACCAATTCTGGAAAAACCATAAAATCCCGCCAGAACATCAGTGTCCATCTTGCCCCCAACCTCTGCCTTTCCCCCATCCGATTGTCCGCCTCGGAAACCACAGCACAAACATCGCTGAAGAAATCCTATGAAATTAAGGATCTGAAACCCACGATGACACATCGAAAGCCACCCATGTGGTGAAGGGGCTGCTTCGAAACAACAACATGCGATGTGTGGTTGCCTGCCACATTGAGAGGATCTGGAAGAGTTTTCCCAGTCTGGTGCCTTCTAGACGTTGTCTAACGAGCCAGAGGAATTCTGGGTATTGCAGTCCTTAGACCAAGGGGTCTCCAACCTTGGCAACTTTAAGACTTGTGGACTTCAACTCTGGGAGTAGAAGTCCACAAGTCTTAAAGTTGCCAAGGTTGGAGACCCCTGCGTTAGACAGCTATCCAGAGAGGGAGATTTAAGCAGTCTGAAGGAGAATTTCCAAATATCTTGAATTTCTCCTGAAAGAAGTGGGCAAGGCTCTGATTTAGGGTCTCCTCGGGGTCTCCCAACCTTCCATTGTGGCCCCCCTTCTTCGTCCAATCGCCTGCCGAGCCTTCCATAAACGACAGGACTCCAGTTCCCAAAATCCACAGCCTTTGCTCCTATTGGTTAGAAATAGAGGCCTTGTAGACTTTAAAAAAAACAGGTGCAGGATGCAAAGTTGGAGAACACGGTCTGTTGGAACATCTGGAAGGCAGCAGATGAGAGAGTAAGAGGAAGGAAGGAAGAAAAGAAGGAAGGAAGGAAGGAAGGAAGGAAGGAAGGAAGGAAGGAAGGAAGGAAGGAATCCAGAACTAAGAAGTCTGCGGAGAGGGGCGGCATACAAATCTAATAAATAATAATAATAATAATAATAATAATAATAATAATAATAAAAAATAGGAGGAGGAGGAGAAGAGGAAGAAGAAGGAGAAGAAGAAGAAGAAGAAGAAGAAGAAGAAGAAGAAGAAGAAGAAGAAGAAGAAGAAGAAACAACTTCCCAACACCGAGAACAACTAATCGAGGGGACAGAAGTTGCCTCCAGTAGTTGTGGCTTCTCCGTCACTGGGAGGTTTCTAAGAAGAGACGAGAGACCGCCATTTGTTCAGAATGCCCTTAGGGTCCCTGCTGGTGCACAGGGTTGGACTAGAAGACCTCCAAGGGTCCCTTCCAACTCTGCTATTCTGTCCTCCTCATTCCGCTTTCCAGAAGCCGTGCTGGGCATGGATGGGCGGGCAGGATTTCTGCAGAGAATCCAGACCCTCCTTGGCTTTGTCCTCCAAAGGCTGGCTCAGTAGAGCCCAGAAACACACACACACACACACACACACACACATAGCAGGGCTGGCTGGCATGTGCCGCTTCCCCACTCGGCCTTTTCATGTGGCTTTCCTCCCCCCCCCCCCTGCAGTTGCATCAGGACTCGCCAGCCGTGCTTGGGTTTTCTCATGCCTCTTTCTGCTGACTCACAGTGTAAGTGGCTGGAGGGAGGGAGGGAGGGGAGGGGAGGGCGAAGGAAGGAACCCCAGAGCTCAGCCCGTCCACCATCCCCAGGCTGGGAGCCGAAGCAAGGAGGGGTCTCTCCCGGGGACCCTTGTGAGTGTCTCCGTGTGGTGCCGCGCTGCCTTTCTCCTCCGGGTCTCCTCCCTTCACCCCTCGCTTCCAGTGCCGGGCAGCTAAGGTGGGCTGCGTCTTGCCCTTCTGGTGGAGAATGCTGTCATTGGGGAGGGGCGCCTTGAGCTCAAACTCTCTCGGGGATGCCTTCAGATTGGGGGGGGGCTTCTGCAGGGCTGGAGAAACGGGGAGGGGTCCTCTTACGGGAATTTCTGCATGGGAAGAAAGTTAGAGTTGGGGGGGGGGGGTTGACCTCTTTCTTGAGTTATGATGGGCCAGTTTTGAAGAGGGCAGGGCAAAAGGGGGGGGGGCTCTTCGGAAGCTTTCTGGCTACACCCCCCCCCCCCCAGCTTTATTTGGGGAGTCTAGAGAACGGGTCGAAAGAAAGCCGGTAGATTTCCTCCTCGAGGGCTGATGGATCACTCTTTTGAGAGCGAGTAATTTGTCAAGGAGGAATTCCAGGGACGGTGCAGACAACATGGCTGTCCAGCTATGGTCCTCTGACTCCCCTCCCCCACCCTACACATCCCTAGAGGATTTTAATTTTTAAAAATGTTTACGGGCTTCTCCCTCTATGCCCTGACGTGATTCCGTGGTCCTGGTCTCTCCAGCCTTGAAAGACGGCGTTTAAGAGGCAACTTGATCGAAGTGTATAAAATCAGGCACGGGATAGAAAAGGTGGATAGAGAACAATTCTTTTCTCTATCCCATAATATTAGGACGAGGGGTCCCTCCCTAAAGCTTACAGGTAAGAAAGTGAGGACAAATAGAGGGAAATATTTCTTCACCCAGAGGGTCCTTGGTTGATGGGATTCCCTTCCAGAAGAGGTCGTGACAGCTGTCAGCCTGCATAGCTTCAAGGCAGGATTAGACAGATTCAGGGATGCCAAGTGTATCATAGGTAGTGATTGAAACGGATGTTCAAGTGCTGCCTCTATGTTGGTTGAGGCAGGCAGGATTCCCTGGGGTCCCATTAATTGGGGGTCAAGGGAAAGGGAGGGTCTTGCCTTCTCTTTCTGCTCAAGATCCCCATGGACATTTGGGGCCCCCACTGTGGGACACGGAATGCTGGACTCGATGGGCTTTGGCCCGATTCTGCAGGGCTCTTCTTGGGTTCTTATGTTCCATTCTTTCTCAGTCTGTGCTGTTGTTTTTTCTTTCCCCTGAACCTTGAATTCGGACGTTTCTTTGTCCTGCTGGCTTTCCTCTAAGGTAGATAATTAATATAAAGAAGGTAAGCAAAACAAGATGAAAACCACAGAATCACAACCAACGCTGGCTACAGAAAGTGGCAGTTGTAATCCCACACCACTTGGGGGGCGCCAAGTGAGAGAAGGTGGACTGAGCCCTCCTCGGACTCCTTATCTTCTTCTAAGACTCCAGATGTTGACTCATCATTGCCCGGAATTCTTAGCAATGGGCCATGCGCGAGCTGAGAAATTGTGATAGCTGAGCTCCCTAAACTCTAGAGGAATCTTTGCATTTCCAGCCTTCCTAGCGATGAGTCTGAAAATTTGGGGAGTTGAGGTCCTCACATCTGGGCCACGTTTGAAGTTTGGAAACTTCAAACTTGTGATCCCACTGTATGGAGCGCTGGTGAGACCCTGTTTGGAATAATACTGTGTCCAGTTCTGGAGACCTCACCTACAAAAAGAGATGGATCAAATTGAATGGGTCCAAGGACGAGCTACAAAAATGGTGGAAGGTCTTCAACATCAAACTTCTCAGGAAAGACTTCATGAACTCAATCCATATAGTCTGGAGGACAGAAGGGAAAGGGGGGACATGATCGAAACATTTAAATATGTTATAGGGTTAAATAAGGTTCAGGAGGGAAGTGTTTTCAATAGGAAAGTGAACCCAAGAACAAGAGGGCACAATCTGAGGTTAGTTGGGGGAAAGATCAGAAGCAACGGGAGAAAATATTATTTGACTGAAAGTGAAGTAGATGCTTGGAACAAACTTCCAGCAGGTGTGGTGGGTAAATCCACAGGAACTGAATGTAAACATGCCTGCGATAAACATATATCCATCCTAAGATAAAATACAGGAAATAGTATAAGGGCAGACTAGATGGACCAGGAGGTCTTTTTCTGCCGTCAATCTTCTAGGTTTCTATGAAAAGGTTTTCTCTAACCTGTCAGCAAAGCTTGTCACAGCACTTATTCCCCTTGTGATTTTGGATCCAAGCTGACCCCTACTTTGCAAACAAATCTCGTTTTCTTTTATCCGTGGAGACTGAGGCCAGCCAGAGAAGCTATTCAACTGCAGCATTTCGCAGGAGGCTGCAGAACAGCATCACATCTGTCCCCAGGGCAGGGAGCCTTCTCTCCAGGGAAGCAGTTGTAGGATGCCCAAAGTTTTTGGTCCCCCCCACCTTCTGAGAGAATGCAATGGGCAGCTTCCCTTCATTCAAAACAAGGCCGGCTACGGAGTTTGCATTGTGCCAAGGGGCACATTTCTGCAGCTGAGCTAGGGGAGGGCTGTCTTGGAGAAAGATGGCGTTGAGACACAGATGCCACCTGGCGGGCACATCAAACACACACCCAAAATTAAGAGCCAAAATGGGATGCGGTGGCTGGAGAAATTTCCAAAGCATGAGAAGAAGCTCTCCTAGACCCCCTCCGGGATTCCGGAAGAGTCCCTTCCCTAACGGGAAGCCTTCCCAGTCCATTGAGTCTAGAACTCTCAGAACCGGCCTCCAACGGGATCTTGGGAGTTGTAGTTCCACCTGCAAGAAGAGAGGCTGTCCTGGACTTTCAAACACCAAGCAAAAATTTGCCATCACAACTTCCCAAAGTTTGGAGTGACGATGATGTTCTGAAATAGATTTTAGGCCAGTTTAGAAAAAAATAAAACAAAAACAAAGCCGGTCAGAAAACATTGTGATAATAGCAGTAAAAATGCAGGCGAGCATTGTTGAAAAGCGAGGTTTTTCACACCTACGACCACTGCGGCACCCCCGTAGTCACATGATTAAAATTCAGATGCTTGGCCAGGGACTCATACTTATGACGGTTGCAGATCTCCCATGGATCACGTGATTTCCCCTTCTGAGAAATTCTGACAGGCAAAGTCAACGGGAAAACCTGATTAACTGCAGTGATTCGCTTAACCACTTGTAGCAAAACAGGTCATAAAATGGAACAAAATGAATCCTTAGCAGCAGAAATTTTCGGCTCAGTTGTGGTCCTAAGCCGAAGACTGCCCTATATTCTGTTGTGCTGTTATTCTGTCCCTTCACCCTGCTCTTCCTCTCCTCCAATTGTCCCAATTTCAAAAATTGATGCAAAACCGTATGCCACCAAATAAAAACAGACTGTACTAATTACCACTGCAAGCAAAAAGAAAAGCTATATTTATTTGTTTGTTTGGGTTTTTTGTTTGTTTATTTATTATTTATTTGATTATTTATTTGATTATTTATTTGATTTCTATGCCACCCTTCTCCACAGACTCAACATCCAATCGTGCCTTCTACAATTTCGTAAACACCAAACCATCCCACCTCTCAAAGGGCGAAATGGTGATGATTGTAACGATAATGATGATGCCGCTAAGGCTAAGCTCTTCAACACTTTTTTCAGCTCAGTCTTTGTCAACAGCAATGGCATCTCCCCCTCATTTTCTAGTGGTACCTCAACTTATTGCAATGCCCTAATCCACATTGATTTTACTGAAGATACTATCAGAAGGGCATTGCACAAATTAAAGCCATCTCTTATCTATTGGTCCTGATGGAATATGTGCCTACTTTCTAAAAAATCTCTCCTCTGCCCTAGCTGAACCTCCGAGCACCATCTATGAAGTGTCTCTTAGAATGAGCTCCTTGCCTCTCCTAGGGTCATTAGCAACAGTCATAAAATTTTAGGTGGGAGAAAGGTCAGCTAAGATTGGGGAACCGAAACAAGCTGCTTTCTTGCAAAGATGACCCAGGACAGTTTACGGAGAGGCTGGTAAACCGAGGATGCTCCCAGCCCCACGAACGCTTACTTCTCCCAGTTCTTTATACATTAACCCACATGGTATGGTTGTAGTAGTGCTATTTATTCTTCTTCCTTACTTCCCCTTTTATTGGTATTATGATTGGTTGCACAGCCAGATGTTTGGACTGGATTTGGAGTTTTGGCCTGGTTATCCCGCCCTTCCCAAGCACCTGGGATAGGCAGTTGTTGGTGTTTTGTGATGTTAGGGGGGTCTCGTCATGGGATGTAAACTATTTTGAGTAAAGCCGTCTTTTGCAATTGACCAATGGGGATTTTGTCCATGCCGACAGTAGCGTTCAAGTGGAGCTCCAGCTGTTTTGCAGTTGCACCCGAGGCCCCTATGACTGCTGGCCCTGTCTTCGCTTCCTTGGGCCACTGTTTGTTCCATTTCTATAAATGAAGGTCTTTGTATTGTGTGATGTTCTCCAGGTTTTTTTCCTCTTCTGTTCTGCGGGAACTGCTGTATCCTACGATCCAGATTTTCCTGGGTCTTTCTTACCGACAATTGTAAAGTCCAGGGTGTTATGTGGCAGGTGCCTGTCTCTGTTTTAATTCTAAAGTCCCAGAGTTTTAAACTTCTTCATTTTTCTATGAACTGAGCCCCCCCACCCCCCACCCCTCGTTCTTGCTTGCCGGCAAATGGTATTTCTTGCAGATCTTCCAACACAGCAGGTTCCTCCTCCTCCTCCTCTCCTTCTTCCTCCTCCTCTATTCTTCTTCTTCTTTCTTTTCTTCTTCCTCCTCTTCGTCCTCTATTCTTCTTCCTCCTCCTCCTTCCTTCTCTTCCTCCTCCTCTATTCTTCTTTCTTTTCTTCTTCATCCTCTTCCTCCTCCTCTATTCTTCTTCCTCCTCCTCCTTCTTCCTTCTCTTCCTCCTCTATCCTTCTTCCTCTTCCTCCTCTTCCTCCTCCTCTATTCTTCATCATTTTCCTCCTTCTCTATTCTTCCTCCTCCTCTTCCTCTTCCTCCTCCTCCTCTATTCTTCCTCTTCCTCCTTCTCTATTCTTCTTCCTCCTCCTCCTCCTTCCTTCTCTTCCTCCTCTATTCTTCTTCCTCCTCCTTTATCCTCTTCTTTTTCTTCGTTTTTTTATCTTCTTCGTCTTCATCTTCTCTTTCTTCATCTTTTTCATCATCTTCTTCATCTTCTTCTTCATTGTCTTCTTCTCCTCCTTCTCTTCTTTCTCCTCCTCCTCCTCCTCCCTGCTGCTTTTCATGTACACTTCTGTGCTTCCGCACCGGACACAAAATTCCCTGTGTGTTTGTGTGTGTGTGTGTGTGTGTGTGTCTCTGTCGTCCCGCTTGCCCAAAGGGGAGCTGCTCAGTTCCACCCAACTCCTCTCCATCCAGGAGGGGGTTAACCCAAAAGCTGCATCAGCACTGCAGATTACTTGAAAGACTTGGAACTGCTCTGACACTCCAAAAACGTCCTAGAGAGGGGCAGAGGAGGGAGGGGGGTTGAGGGCAGAGGCAATTCACATGCAAAAACCCGCATGGTAAATCCCCCTCTCTTCTCTCCCCCACCCCCCAAAAAAGTGAAAAGGAGGAAGGAGGAAGGAGGGGGCGAGGAGGCAAGGAAGAAAACCCCCTTTTGGCTGTTGGCGGCTGGTGGGGCATCGCCTCAGCCCTCCATCAGCAGGGTGCAGTATATCTGCCATCTTTGTTCGGGCTGCAGTGACTCATCAGAAGTCAGTCTTGAACCACCGGGACTTTGCCGGGCATTGATTTCCTCCCCTCTTCCCCCCCCCCACTCCAAAAATCCCACTTCTTCCTTTCTCTTGCTCTCTCTCTCTCTTTCTTTCTCTCTCTCCTCCTCTCCCCCTCGTTTCTCGCTGCTCCGAAAGTGGCCTTTGCACCGGGAGTCCTTATCAAAGGCTGCTATTCATTGCAGGGAACCGACTGAATCCCGTTCAACCACCCTGCCTGGATCTTCCTCCTCCTCTTCCTCCTCTTCCTCCTGCTGCTGCTGCCAGAGACATCGGACCCGGCTGGGCAAACCCGGGAGCTTCTCCTCCCCCCCACCCCCCGGCCAAGGAGGAAGGGGCTTTCGGAAGGGATGCTCGGGTCTTCCTCCGTCCACTTCCACTCTGTTTAGGAAGCTGCTTTCATCCCCACTAAAGGTACGTCCGTCCTGGGGGGGGGGAGGGGGGAGCAGGCAGGCGGATCCGAGCAGAGCAGAAGTTTGCTACTACGCGGGGGTACGGCTGGCTCCCCCACCCCAGGGATGGCTGCCCAGAACAGGGTATAGGCAGCTCTGTGTTAGCAAAAACTTCCGAAGAGAAGGATTGAGGGGCCGTGATTTCTGACAGTCACAAAATGGGTGAGCAGTGCGGTCGGGCGGTAGGGAAAGCGATGCTTGGCTGCATAGCTAGAGGTATAACAAGCAGGAAGAGGGAGATTGTGATCCCGTTATATAGAGCGCTGGTGAGACCACATTTGGAATAATACTGTGTTCAGTTCTGGAGACCTCACCTACAGAAAGATATTGACATAATTGAACGGGTCCAAAGAGGGGCTACAAGAATGGTGGAAGGTCTTAAGCATAAAACGTATCAGGAAAGACTTCATGAACTCCATCTGTAGAGTCTGGAGGACAGAAGGAAAAGAGGGGACACAATGGAAACATTTAAATATGTTAAAGGGTTAAATAAGGTCCAGGAGGGAAGTGTTTTTAATAGGAAAGTGAACACAAGAACAAGGGGACACAATCTGAAGTTAGTTGGGGGAAAGATCAAAAGCAGCATGAGAAAATATTATTTTACTGAAAGAGTAGTAGATCCTTGGAACAAACTTCCAGCAGACGTGGTTGGTCAATCCAGAGGAACTGAATGTAAACATGCCTGGGATAAACATAGATCCATCCTAAGATAAAATACAGGAAATAGTATAAGGGCAGACTAGATGGACCAGGAGGTCTTTTTCTGCCATCAATCTTGTTATGTTTCTATGTGGTGGTGGTGGTGGACAGACGCTGTTGTAACTTTGAACAGTCACTAAGTGATTGGTCAAGGATGACCACTCACTTAGGTGCCCAGATTTTTAAAATCCTTCCCTGAGTACCTGGAGAGCAATTTTTAGCAGATGTCTGAACACAGGATGTTGGGGGGTTGTCACCTTTTTTTGAAGATAATTTGACTGTTACTAGTGAACATAAAACAAGCGAGGGGCTCATCCTGAAAGAGATTGATCTAATCCGGTCGGATTCTGCCAGGGGACAGTGTTTGTGCCAGGCTGGGCTGCCCGAATTTAGCCAGGGGGCTTATTATGGGGTGCACTTTCTCTTCCCCCCTCCCGATATTGTTTGAACGGTGATGGTTGACCATCACCAAATCCTGAATGTCCGATTGTGGTGGATTTTCTGTTCTTGGTTTTAAAAACTCCTCTTTTTTTTGTCCTGGCTCTTAATTCCAGCCTTCTTCCTCTTGGGAAAGCGCCTCTTCCCTGGCCAGGGATGACCCCTCCCCAAGAGTTGAAACGTGATGGGGTCTGTAGGTGGGTGGGTGGGCTCTTGGGGTTTCGATGGTGGTGGGAATGGTTGCAGCCCCGTGCAGTCCCATCAGAAGCACCAGGAATGGGAAGCAAAGTCAAACGTTCGTGAATTTCTCCCGGAGGAGCTCAAGGTGCCCACTTCCCTCTGGGTCTGGCTTGGCTGCAGGTGTGGTGGGAAGCCTCCCTTGTCTCCATGCTTAAAATGCCTCCGTTTGGGGTGGCAAGCGTCTCCTTCCCCCTCTCTTGTCCACTCTCTGCCTTGGACTCCAAGGACCAGGGGGCAAGAGGAGAAAAGTTTTGGAAACTTGCTGGCCGACATTTAAGCCACCAAGGAGACAAGCAGAATGGATGGGGCTGCTGTGAAGACCATGGGAGGATACTACATCATCATCATCATCATCATCATCATAACTGACAGATGGAGATTTTGCCAATTTAACTGGTTTTCAAATGTCCGCTGAGATCCTTTGTCACTGTGCCCAGCGTGCCAAGCACCACTGGGACCCCTTTCACTGGCTTATGCCACAGTCGTTGCAGCTCAATTTGTAGATCTTCGTATTTTGCTATTTTTTTTTAATTATTATTATTATTATTATTATTATTATTATTATTATTATTAATTTAAGATTGATTGTTAGTACGCATGGGTTTTTTAAATGATATAGGTGATTTTATTGATGTTTTAACTGTTTTTTTTACTTCTATTGTATTTATAATCATTGTTAGCTGCTCAGAGTCTGTTTGGAATTGAGCGGCATATATTTTTTGATTTGATTTGATTTGATTTGATTTGATTTGATTTGATTTGATTTGATTTGATTTGATTTGATTTGTATGCCGCCCCTCTCCGTAGACTCGGGGCGGCTAACAATAAATAATAAAACAGCGTATGACAAATCTAATATTTAAAATAGCTAAAAACCCTTATTAAAAACCAAACATATGCACAAACATACCATGCATAAATTGTATAGGCCTGGGGGGAAGGAATATAAATGCAATAAATAATAATAATAATAATAATAATAATAATAACAACAACAACAACAATAATGGCGATGAAATAAGAAATCCAGCATAGTGATCTCGTTTGCTGTGTTGTACTGACATAATAATAATAATAATAATAATAATAATAATAATAATAATAATAATAATAATAATAATAGGATTTATATGCCGCCCCTCTCCGAGCACTCTAGTGAGCTGTTGCAAACCAAGGACTCTGCCTCCGTCCACTCACCCCATCATTCCCCCCCCTCCCTCTTCTCCTCTCTCCCCCCCAAACAACAGATGCGCTTCCTCTCGGATGCTGCCGCGGTCCTGAATGTGTAAGGGGTCCGGGAGAGACATGTCCCAGATGCTGCACATCGAGATTCCCAATTTCGGGAACACCGTCCTGGGCTCCCTGAATGAGCAACGGCTGCTGGGCCTCTACTGCGATGTGTCCATCGTGGTCAAGGGCCAGGCTTTCAAGGCCCACCGGGCGGTGCTGGCCGCCAGCAGTTTGTACTTCCGGGACCTCTTTAGCGGGAACAGCAAAAGCGCCTTCGAGCTGCCCAGCTCCGTGCCGGCCACGTGCTTCCAGCAGATCCTCTCCTTTTGCTACACGGGCAAGCTGACCATGGCGGCCAGCGAGCAGCTGGTGGTGATGTATACGGCGGGCTTCCTGCAGATCCAGCACATTGTGGAGAAAGGGACGGACCTGATGTTCAAAGTCAGCTCTCCCCACTGTGACTCTCAAACGGCCATGATCGAAGAGGCCGGCTCGCAGCCCCCGAGCCCCTGCAATCCCGTGCAGATGGCGCCCCTGCCCTACGTCATGTCCCCTTCGCTGCCCATCCCGCTCCTCACCCGGGTCAAGCACGAGAACCCGGAGCACCCGGCACCCCTGCCGACCAAGCGGGCCTTGGAGGGCAGCCTGCGAGAGGCGGTGGCAGGGAGTTCCTCCGGCGGCACGGCGGTGAAGCTGTCCCGCGTCTCCTACTACGGGGTGCCCAACCTCGGCCCGCTCGTTTCCGGCCTCTCGCAGGCGCCCTACGTCCAGGGGGAGCGGACGAGTCCCGGGGCCAGCAGCATCCCGACCACGGACAGCCCCACGTCCTACCACAACGAGGAGGACGAGGAAGACGACGAAGCCTACGACACCATGGCGGAAGAACAATACGGGCAGATGTACATCAAGTCCACGGGCAGCTACACAGGTAACAACCCTTTTTTCTTCCCCTTCCCTGTTGTTATTAACAGAATGACAGAGTTGGAAGGGGCCTCGGAGGTCTTCTAGTCCAACCCCAAGCTCAGGCAGGAGACTGTATGCCATTTCAGGTACAGTGGTACCTCTACTTACGAACTTAATTCATTCCGTGACCAGGTTCTTAAGTAGGAATCAATGTAAAACCAAATAATGCGTGCGATTATAGAAACCAGAGGGAGGGTGGAGGCCCTGTTTCCTTCCAGGAGATTCCTAGAGAGGTCCCACGGAGGCTTCTCCTCGCCTTTTCCGGCCCTGTTGCCTCCCAGAAGATTCCTAGAGAGGCCCCATGGAGGCTTCTCACTGCCTTTTCCGGCCTTGTTTCCTCCCAGGAGATTCCTAGAGAGGCTCCACGGAAGCTTCTCCCCACCTTTTCCGGCCCGTTTCCTTCCAGGAGATTCCTAGAGAGGCCCCATGGAGGCTTCTCCATGCCTTTTCCGGTCCTGTTTCCTCCCAGGAGATTCCTAGAGAGGCCCCATGGAGGCATCTCCATGCCTTTTCCGGTCCTGTTTCCTTCCAGGAGATTCCTAGAGAGGCTCCACAGAGGATTCTCCCTGCCTAGCTTGTTTCCTCCCAGGAGATTCCTAAAAAGGCCCCACGGAGGCTTCTCCCCGCCTTTTCCAGTCCTGTTTCCTCCCAGGAGATTCCTAGAGAGGCCCCACGGAGGCTTCTCTCTGCCTTTTCCGGTTACAGTTTCGGAGACTCGGGTTTGTAAGTGGAAAATGATTCTTGAGAAGAGGCAAAAAAATCTTGAACACCTGATTCTTATCTAGAAAATTTCGTAAGTAGAGGCCTTCTTAGGTAGAGGTTCCACTGTAATTAGTTGTCTTACAAACCTCCAGGATGGAGATTCCCTAACTTCTGGTGGCAAGTCGTTCCTCTGGTTAATGGTTATAATTGTCGTCAGGGAATTTCTCCACTTTTCTAGCTTTATTATTCTCCTTGGTTTCTTTCCATCCAATTCCTTCTTGCTGGGCCTTCAGGTTCTTGGGAGAATGGGGGGGGGCTCTCATTTGGGGCAGCCCCCTCCCACCAAGTATTGGCATATTATGTGCCCCCCCCCCCTCAGTCCTTCTAGAGCTTTGCGCTACCTCTTCTGAACTCAAAGGCCTTTGATCTCCTCTGCAAGTGTTGGCTTTGGCCATCTTTGGGGCAACACCGAACGGTGGTTCAGGAGACCAGTGGTTCTTCTGACCTTGGGTGGAGGAAATATTGACCCATTGGGTTTTGGCATTGAATGTTAAAAGTCTCTGGGTGTATTTGCAGCATGTCCATGGAAAGCCACTAGAAGGCCAGTCAGGCACTGAAAAGAAATGGATTGTTTGGTGATCATTGTCAAATCTCGGTTCTTTCTTCTCTTTTTCCTCCTCCTCTTCCTCTTCTTCCTTCTTCCTCTTCCTCTTCTTCCTTCTTCCTCTTCTTTTTGCTCCTCTTCCTCCTCCTTCCACCTTCTGTGGGTTTAAAGAGTGAGGTCCAGATTCCTCAACCCCAGTATTGTTTACAAGCAGTAATGAAACAAGAGTCTTCCTACAGCAGTGGTTGTCAACCTTTCTGATGCCACCACCCCTTAATACGGTTCCTCATGTGGTGGTGGCCCCCAACCATAAGTCAAGCACCAATTCTCCCAACAGATCTTTAAGCCGATTGGCAGGAAGGTCAAAGGGACACCCCTACTGTCCATGCCTGATTGGTCAGATTGTAAAAATATCTTCCAATGCGTCAGAATAGAAGCTTTAGTTCCTAACACAAGGGGAAATTTGTATTTGTATTTATTAGATTTGTAGGCCGCCCCTCTCCGAAGACTCGGGGCGGCTAACAACAATATAAAAAGACAATATAAACAAATCTAATATTAAAGATAATCTTAAAAACCCCAATTTAAAGAACCAATCATACATACAAGCATACCATGTATAAATTCTATAAGCCTAGGGGGAAGAGAAATTTCAATCCCCCCATGCCTGACGACAGAGGTGGGTTTTAAGGAGCTTGCGAAAGGCAAGGAGGGTGGGGGCAACTCTGATATCTGGGGGGAGCTGGTTCCAGAGGGTCGGGGCCGCCACAGAGAAGGCTCTTCCCCTGGGTCCCGCCAGATGACATTGCTTGGTCGACGGGACCCGGAGAAGGCCAGCTCTGTGGGACCTAACCGGTCGCTGGTCGCTGGGATTCGTCTTAGGCGAGCCCTGTGAAATGATTGTTCACCCCCCCAAGGGGGTCCCGACCCCCAAGGTTGAGAACCACTGTCCTAGAGGGAAAGGCCTGGGGGTCAAGCTCAGCCCCTGGTGAACGCAGGGAATCCTCGACTTACGACCACACTTGAGCCCAGAATTTTATGCTTCTAAGTGAAACATTTGTTCAGTGAGCAACCGCAGGAAGCAGCCGGCTCTGTTTTGGGTTCCTTGTGTTTGCCTTCCAAATTGATAGGCATCTTGGGCTATTTTAAGAGGGGGAAGAAGGCGAAGGCAGAAAAAGTTTTTGTACTTCCCAACTTTGGTAGTTCCTACGAGAAACCGCATTGGTGGGAAGTGGATGGTGCCCAGGGAAAGCTAGAGAGGAATTCTGAAAGAGAGCTAACCAGGGTTAGACCGGATGCCAGTTTGTTATTTATTTTTATTCATTTATTTTATTTTATTTATTTATCCTACCTTCAAAACGTCGCTACAGAGCCCTGCACACCAAGACAACTAGACACAAGGACAGTTTTTCCCCGAACGCCCTCACTCTGCTAAACAAATAATTCCCTCACTATCAAACTATTTACTAAGTCTGCACTTCTATTTCTACTAGTTTTTTCTCGTCATTCCTATCACCCTTTTCCTCCCACTTAGGACTGTTTGACTGTCACTTGTTGCTTGTATCCGAAGATTTTTATTAACATTGATTGTTTCTTCATTGCTTATTTGACCCCTATGACAATCATTAAGTGTTGTATCTCATGATTCTTGACCAATCTATATTTTCTTTTATGGACACTGAGAGCATCTGCACCAAAGACAAATTATTTGTGTGTCCAATCACACTTGGCCAAGAAAGAATTCTATTCCATTCTATTCTATTCTATTCACTTTCCTATTAAAAACACTTCCCTCCTGAACCTTATTTAACCTTTTAACATATTTAAATGTCTTGATCGTGTCCCCCCTTTTCCTTCTGTCCTCCAGACTAGACAGATGGAGTTCATGAAGTCTTTCCTGATACGTTTTATGCTTAAGACCTTCGCCCAGCGTCTGAATTTTGAATCCACCAAGTAATATTTATCTAAAATAAATGATCCAGTTTGGTTTAAGTGCTTAAGTGGAAAGCCAGAGGTGGTGAGTTTTGCTGTAGGTGCGAAAGACGGCTTGGGTGATTTGGGGGCCAATCACCAGGAGGTGGTGAGTTCTAGTCCCACCTTGTTTATGAAAGTTGGCTGGGTGACTTTGGAACCGAGGTCCCTTTTCCAACTGACTCTTTACAAGGAGAGTTTTTCATACGGCGACAAAAATGGTGGCAAATCTGAAGCATAAAACTGATCAGGACAGACTTCATGAACTCCCTCTGTATCGTCTGGAGGACAGAAGGGAAAAGGGGGACACGATTGAAGCATTTAAATATGTCAAAGGGTTCAATAAGGTTCAGGAGGGTTTAAGTGTTTTTAATAGGAAAGTGAACCCAAGAACAAGGGGTCTGAAAGAGATGTAGATGCTTGGAACAAACTTCCAGCAGACGTGGTTGGTGAATCCCCAGTCACTTAATATTAAACATACGTGGGAGAAACATAGATCCATCCTAAGATAAAATACAGGAAAGAGTATAATGGCAGACTAGATGAGCCAGGAGGTCTTTTTCTGCTGTCAATCTTCTGTGTTTCTATGAATAAGGAAAGAAGGGAGGGAGGGAGGAAGGAAAGAAAGAAAGAGAAGGAAGAGAAGGAAGGAAGAGAAAGAAGGAAGGAAGAATCCACAGTTACTGAATTTAAACATGCCTGGGATAAACATCCATCCATCCTAAGATAAAATACAGGAAAGAGTAGAAGGGCAGACTAGATGGACCAGGAGGTCCTTCTCTACCGTCCATCTTCCAGGTTTCTCTGTTTCTACACCGGCCTCCCAGTCGTTCCTGATTGTGCCTTTTCTCCTCCTCTTCCTCCCCCTTTTCCAAGGGCCTCCAGAGAAGCCGGAGCAAATCCCCGTGGAGAGTCGCTCCTGCGTCCTCATCCGGCGTGATTTGGTGGCGCTCCCGGCCAGCCTCATCAGCCAGATTGGTTACCGCTGCCACCCGAAGCTCTACTCGGAAGGCGATCCTGGAGAGAAACTTGAATTGGTTGCAGGTATTTATGAGCAGGGTCTTCGCCTGGGTCTTTATGCCCGGAGCCCCATAAACATTAACAGGAAATGATCATAATCAGCAATAAGAGATGGGTCATTCTTTGTCCAGTGGACCAGGTGTCCACTTGACCGATTCTTGCAGCCTTATTTGAAAAGAAACCATCACAAAAACAACATATATGATAGGGGGGGATGTGTTCTTTCTAATGAAACAAAAATGAAGATGATTGAAGGGTGACAGAACAGGGGGCTCTGTTGGCGGGGCCTAGGGGAAGAGCCTTCTTTGTGGGGGCGCCGACCCTCTGGAATCAGCTCCCCCCAGAGATTCCTACTGCCCCCACCCTCCTCGCCTTCCGCAGGAGCCTCAAGTCCCATCTATGTCGCCAGGCCTGGGGCAGTTAGACCTTGACCCTCTGACCAATACATGCAATGTATGGTGTGATTGGCACGAGGGCTTTTAGTTGTTTTTAAAATTACTATTAGATTTGTGCTGTATGTTTATTATTATTATTACAGACTATTTTTTTATTATTATTATTGGATTGTACATGTTGTGTTTATTATTGTTGTTAGCCGCCCTGAGTCTGCGGAGAGGGGCGGCATACAAATCTAAATAATAGTAATAGTAGTAGTAGTAGTAGTAGTAGTAGTAATAATAATAATAATAATAATAATAATAATAATAATAATAACGAGATCACTATGCTGGATTTCGTATTTCATCACCAGTCGGGTGCTTCCAAAGCATCTAAGACTGTGTGATGTATTAATAATAATAGTAATAATAACCAGGAGTAATACTTTCAAGTGGTATAATTGCTCTGCTGGGAATTTATTTATTAATTTTTTGAATTCCTAATTGAATACCTTCCTCCTCCTCCTCTCCTCCTTTTTCCCAGGTTCTGGGGTTTACATCACCCGAGGGCAGCTCATGAATTGCCACCTCTGTGCAGGTGTGAAGCACAAAGTCCTCCTTCGACGCCTCCTGGCCACGTTCTTCGACAGGTAGGACGGACGCGTCACCCGCTCTGCTCTTCATGTTTTAGCCGGCTAAAAATACTTCTCCTACAAGTCAGAAAAAGGAACGTCCGAGACCTTTGTGGCATGAGAGCAGAGCACAGAAGAGCCATTCTGAAAAAGAAATATTTTTTAAAATGTATTTATTTTATTTATTTATTAGATTTCTATGCCACCCTTTTTTTAAAAAAAATATTTTTTTTTAATTATTTTATTTAATTTGACTTCTATGCTGCCCAATCCTGAAAGACTCAGGACAAACGAATACCTATTCGTATGTATTCCTTTGTATCCCAGCATTAGTACTTTTACAAATAGCTCAATGCTATGGGAGCCCATCCAACAAGGCCTCCCTCCTCCGGTTTTCCCCCTAACAAGAAACCCGTGAAGGGGGCTTGGCTGAGAGAGAGAAAGGGACTGAGCAGGAGTCTCCCTTAGGTGGTGTTGTACATACTCCTGATCAGTGGGAGGATGATGAAGATATTGAGGACTCGGATTCAGATAGTGTTTATGAATTAGTGGGGGGCCCGGGGTTACAGGTAGTAGAACAGGTGGGAGGCCAGCCACAGGATGGGGCTATGAGTTCAGGATCTAGCGAGGGAGAATCAGACATTCGCTGGGTTAACCCTAAATTCAGAAGGGCCCAAAAACGTAGAGAACAGAGGTCTGGAAGAAGATATTAAGGAGAGGAATGGGTTAAATACTGTAGTGATGTATTTGGCACGTCAGGGGGTCAGTGGGGAAGAAGGGTGGAGTTTCAACCTTGCGGAAGGGGAAATGGATGTGGTTTTTGCCGTGTTAAAGTAAGCAAAAGGATTCTGTTGTTTTTCAAAGTCATGCTGTTAGGAAAATAAATCTTGTTAAGTGGAGAAGGAGAAGGAATGTGAGGAATGCAGCTAAGAGAGATAACGGACCGAGTGCCTGAATGGAATGTGTTTGAATTACAGGAGAGCAGAGAAATAAACGGAGCTTCTTTATTCATGAAATGATGCATTTAATAAGAGTTATTTGTAATTGCTAAATTTCTACCAGAAACCAGAAGAGGTGGGCTTTCTTGTAAAAATATATTTTACTTTTCTTCTTAGCAAAAATGTTTCTCTAAATAAACTCTCACAATGCTGTCATACAAGTCCTATTCCATCCACCACTGCAACCAGCCACAAACCACTAAGCACTAAACCACACCCGTGCAAGGGTGTTATTTCTAATATATAGGTTACAGCCAATCAGGTTGCAGCACAATTAGCAAAGCCATGATGGTTGCAGACTATTTTCTCGCATTGTAATACAGTATTGCCTCCAGAAATACAGTGTTCCCTCGATTTTCGCGGGGGATGCATTCCGAGACCGCCCACGAAAGTCGAATTTCCGCGAAGTAGAGATGCGGAAGTAAATACACTATTTTTGGCTATGAAGAGTATCCCAAGCCTTCCCTTAACACTTTAAACCCCTAAATTGCAATTTCCCATTCCCTTAGCAACCATTTAGATCATTACTCACAATGTTTATTTATTAAAGTTTATTAAAAAAAATATTTATTAAAGGCAGACGAAAGTTTGGCGATGACATATGACGTCATCGGGCAGGAAAAACCGTGGCATAGGGGGGAAAACCACAAATTATTTTTTAATTAATATTTTTGAAAAACCATGGTATAGGCTTTTCGCGAAGTTCAAACTTGCAAAAATCGAGGGACCACTGTAATTCTGTTTCTGACAAGGTCCACCTGTCAGGAGGCATATTTCCCTGAGGTTTCCTCCTTCTTCCCCCCCCTCTCGCCCGTTTCTTCTGGACACAGGAATACTTTGGCCAACAGCTGCGGAACAGGGATTCGCTCGTCCACCAGTGACCCCAGCCGGAAACCCCTGGAGAGCCGAGTACTTAATGCTGTGAAATGTAAGTAGGAGGGTACAGAGAGACTGTAGACAAGGGGTTCTCCACCTGGGGGTCAGAACCCCTTTGGGGGTCGAACGGCCATCCCCTGACCTTAGGAACTAAAGCTTCTATTCTGGCGCCTTGGAACATATTTTTACAATCTGACCAATCATGTGTTAACAGTGGGCGTGTCCCTCTGACCTTCCTGCCAATCGGCTTAAGGCTCTGTTGGGAGAATTGGCGCTCGACTTATGGTTGGGGGTCACCACAACATGAGGAACTGGATTAAGGGGTCGCGGCTGAGGTTGAGAACCACTGCGGTAGATGATATAGCGATAGCACTTAGACTTGTATCCTGCTTCATCGTGCTTTGACAGCCCTCGGTAAGCAGTTGACAGAATCCGCCTCTTGCCCCCCAACAATCCAGGTCCTCATTTGACCCACCTGGGAAGGAGGGAAGGCTGAGTCATCCTTGAGCAGGTGGTGAGATTTGAACTGCTGAACTACAGCTAGCAGTTAGCTGAAGGAGCCTGCAGGGCTGCACTCTAACCACTGCACCACCCCAGCTCTTAGTTAGATAGAAAGATAAGGAAGGAAGGAAGGAAGGAAGGAAGGAAGGAAGGAAAGAGAAAGAAAGAAAGAAAGAAAGAGATTATATAGGTGGATGGATGGATGGATGATAGAGGATGGACGGTCGGCAGTTTCCCCACCATCAACTGTCTAGGCCAGTGTTTCCCAACCTTGGCCACTTGAAGATATCTGGACTTCAACTCCCAGCATTCGCTGGTTGGGGAATTCTGGGAGTTGAAGTCCAAATATCTTCAAGTGACCAAGGTTGGGAAACACTGGCCTAGACAACCAGACCTCTCCTCCAAGGTGGCGCCCTTGATGTCTTGATCCATGCTCACCAGACACCCCTGGCCAGAATTGCCCAGCCCGCCCTGCGACCCTCGTCCCTCCCTCGGCTAAACCCTCCCCCCTCCCTCCCCTCCCCCGCCTGTCTTTGCAGTGTATTGTCAGAATTTTGCCCCCAGTTTCAAGGAGAGTGAGATGAACGTCATCGCAGCCGACATGTGCACCAACGCCCGCCGAGTGCGCAAGCGTTGGCTGCCCAAGATCAAGTCCATGCTGCCCGAGGGGATGGAGATGTACCGCTCCGTCATGGGCTCCACCGCCGCCGCCAACGTCCTCCTGGACCCCGAATTCCAGCCGTCCGGCGCTCAGTTGTTCGAACAGCGGATCTACGCGGAACGCAGAGGGGACTCGGGGACGATCGTGGCCCTCAGAACTAACACCGTCACGGTCGACCAGAGCAATGGGACCGGCCCCTTGTTCGAGCCGAGCGAGGAGGGCGAAGGGGCCGGCTCGGTCATCCAGGAGTCGGCCGGCCCAGAAGCCATGGCTTCCGATACCCAAAGCACCTCGCAGCCCTTTGAGGAAGGATCGGGGTCCCCCGGCCGGCCGGAAACTCCCGCGGGGCGACCGGAGGCGGCCTACGGGGCCTCCTTATGAACCGCACCCGCCGGGGGTCGGGGGTGGCTCTACGGAAGGATCTGTAGTTCCTAAAAAAGCTGCTTGCATGTTCTTAATAATTAGAAACGAAAACAAAAAATACGATCAAACCAACCATTTACCTACTGAACTGCTACCGTTGCCTGAGAAAATTTGATATTTTTTTTTGAGCCCGCTCGTATTTAGCATCGATGAAGGCGTCGCCTGGTGGGAAGACACCCCCCCTCTTTTATTCCCAAATTGGGACAGAAAGGAGTAGCGGGGGTTCCTTTCCCCACTCACCCCCAACTCCACCCCCCAAAAAAGGAACCAGGCTGTGTTCAGCGCCAGTAAAGAACTCGGGAGAAGTTAGGCACGATGGTGATCCCGGTTTGGTTCGCTTCCGTTGGGCGCAGGTCCTCGGCTCGGATCTTCGCTTTGAATCCCCTGGCATTGTTGAGCAACATGGAGAGAGTCTCCCTAACCACTGGTGTAGCCAACGAGGAGGTCCATTCCCCCCCACTCATTAAAAAAAAGAAAAGTTGAGATATCTTTTCCTTCCCGCCATTCCTCTCCTCCAACTCCGCCGTCCGCCCATTCTATCCTTTCGCGGTTCTTGGAGGGCAGGACAAATCTTCGGGTGTGCTTGCAAAGCAGCTCTCGGCCAAAGGCGTTTTGAGTTTAGGCTTTGAGAGAATCTAGGTTTTTCTACCTACGAGCGGTTTCAAACGTGGTCGCTTTTAAGAACGGCGGGATTCCCCCAGGAATTCTTGGGAGTCGAAGTCTGTCCGTCTTAAAGCGACCACCAAGACTGTGGAAACGTTGCTCTAAAGCAGTGAATGCAAACCTTTTTCCCCTCGGGTGCCGAAAGAGCATGTGTCAGTGCCCACACCCATAATTCAATGCCTGGGAAGGGCAAAAACACCTCCTGGAGGACCTCTGGAGGCTGGAAACTGTTTCCCAACTTCTAGTGGGCCCAACAGGCTCGTGTTTCACCCTCCCCTGGCTCCCAATGTTTCCCTGGAGGCTCCCTGGAAGCCAAAAACGCCCTCCCAGAGCCTCTGAGCCAAAAATCAGCTGGCCGGCACACACAGGCACGATGGAGCTGAGCTAGGGCAACAGCTCGCGTGCCATCCAACCCGTGCCATAGTTTCGCCATCACTGCTCTAAAGCCACCTGAACCGGTCCTGCTTAGTTGCTCAGGGCACAATAAGAGATTTTGGGGGGTGGGGGTTATAAGGACTGGCTGGGAACCATGGGCTTCTTGGCTCCTTCTCCCGGGAATGGGGGGAGCTGCTTATCGCGAAATGCATGTCGTTTGGCCAAGGAGGTTTAACTGTAGCTCGCATGGACCTTGCGTTTGAATCGAACTTTTGTGTCCGAGAGGGAGAATTGCTCGCTGTGTGTCGGGGATGATGGGCCCCGGCTTGGGATTTCCCTGCCCCCCTCCTCTCCTCCTCTTCCTCCCCCCAATCCATCCGGCCATTCCCTCCAAGCTACAACGGGAAGACCTCCTCCTGTGGCAGTGACTGGGCTTTGCTTCGAGGAGGTGGAGGTTGTGATAGGCAGCACAGCCTCCGGACTGTGGTGGTTTTGCTTGGTGTTGAACTACAGGGAGATGAAAAGGGGAGCTGCCCCCCCCTTGGAGATTTCAAGGACTTTTCCATTTATTTTCCTGGCAGCAATAAGGAACTAGAAGTTAATTATTTTAACTGCCCTAGCCCAGCTTTACAAGGATGAGATCTCCTGGTGGTCTCCTTCCCCTAACCAAATCCCCCTACGCTTACCTCCTTTTGCAGCCAGCCATGGGGCTGATGATCCACCTTGCCCCCCCTCCTCCCATTCCCCGGTAGCCGTCCTAGCCCCCCCCAAACAACCCACCCTTGGTAACAGTCGCAGGAGGGAAGCCAATACTTGAACGGCTCAGAGCAGGATGCGAAGAGAGCATCGCGTTGCACAGTTCGAATATATTTTTGTACCAAGCACAATTTTATGTACGTCTTTCTGGGAAGGGTTTTTTTTTGGGGGGGGGGAGAAGAGTTGTGGGGGGGGCGTGTTGTGGGGGGGGGGGAAGAACCAGGCTGGGAGTTTGGAGACGAGAAGAAGGAAAAAGGGAGAAAAAAGAAATGACAGAAAAACCTGTAGACAATGTGAAGACTTTTTAAGGCAGGGTGGGGGGCCTTCCCAGGCTCCGAAGGGGGGAGGCCAGCCGCTTGCACTAAATGGCCCCCACCGCACCCCGAAATGTGGGGCGGGGGTCCTTGGTGGGCCCCCCCTCGGAGGCCTTTCTCCTTCCCAGAGAGAAAACAGTGACACCGCCCCTCCCTCCAAAAAAAACCCAAACCCCACCCCTTTTGGCCACGAAAGGACCACGAAACAAAGGGGGGAATTAATCACCACCTGGTTTTTTTCTCAGTGCCTTATCCGCTTCCTCCCCATGGGGGAAAAAAGAAAAAAGTATTTGATTTCAGTAGCTTATCACAGTGTTTCCCAACCTTGGCCACTTGAAGACATTTGGACTTCAACTCCCAGAATTCCCCAGCCAGCGAATACTGGCTGGGGAATTCTGGGAGTTGAAGTCCAAATATCTTCAAGTGGCCAAGGTTGGGAAACACTGGCCTATCAGATCCCTTTCTCCATTTATTTCCACCCCGTGCCCTTCCCCAACCTGGCGCTCCCGTCTTGGGTTGGATTCCGACCCCCATGCTTCCCAGCCAGGTGACCTCGGGGGGAGGGCACTGCTCTCGGACTGTAACTGAGTGGGGAATGACATCCTGTAGATTTAACCTAGGGAAAAAAAAAGAGAAAATACGTATTTATGGTATGTCTGCACCTTTATTCTGAATGCTTGACTGTTAGCAATATTACCTGTGTATATTATATATATAATATATATATATATATAAATATTATATATGTATATGAAAAGTTATATCGAGCACCTTTTTAAAGAAGAAGAAGAAGACGACGGCAAAAAGGAAACTCGGATGGATTTTAGCGATGGCCACGTTTGGGAATCCGGGTTGGATTTCGTCCCATTTATTTTTGGGGTGGGGGGATTTTGTCGGTCTCCCGTGGCCCTTCTCCCCAATGTGTGGTCTTCACTTCCATGGGAGGGGCTGCCCTCCGGAGCCCCCCTTTGGAGTCTACCACCAAGCCCAAGTTGAAACTTAAGGTTCCAGGAATTCATCTCCATTCCAAAGTTGGTATTAAGCCATATTCTAGATTTTGATGTTGGTTTCTCTTTTCTCTTTTCGGTTCAATTTCTTCGGTGGGAAATGCTTTAAATTCTACTCTGAAATTGCTGTGGAATCCTATCACACAACTCCCCTTCCTTCTTTTTCCTTCTTTCCTTTCTGCCTTCCTCTCCTCCTCTCTGCCCTTCCCTCCTTCCTTCCTTCCTCCATCCTTCTATCCCCCTTTCTTTCTTCCTCCTCTGTTCCTTCTTTCTTTCTGATTTCCTCTCCTCCTCTCTGCCCTTCCCTCCTTCCTTCCTTCCTTCCTCCATTCTTCTATCCCCCTCTTTCTTCCTACTCTGTTCCTTCTTTCTTTCTTTCTGCTCTTAGGGTTTCCATTCCTTTGTTTCTTTTATTTTTCCTGTTTTTCTGCTTATTCTCTCTTTTTTAAAATAAATGTGTGTCCCTAAGCAACTTGGCTCCAAATTCCACTTTAAAATATTGGGCCCTTCCCCACCGGCCCCCAACCACAGCCCCACCCAATGTGGCCTTAAGAAAGACCCCTTAGCTTTACAGGCATAAGGTTTTATTTTTTCCTGCCTTCCAGGGCCCTCCGAGTGCAGCCCAAGGCTTGTAAAATCCTGCTGCATCTCTTGGTTGCGGGGTGTGTGTGTGTGTGAATCTGGCAGCCATTGGGGCAAGCAGTCTCCTTACCTGCCAGGTGATCTCAAAGAGAGGAGGAGACCCCCTTCTGCCTTTGCTGCAAAAAAAACCCCCATGGCATATTTTCTCCCTTGGCCCTGATTCCTGCCATCTCCGTTTGCAGACTTAGCTAATCTGCTCCTCTCTAGATGAATTACAACACACCCCCCCCCCCTGCAAAACTGGTTGCTGATGCCATTCCCAGGTGTGGTTCCAAGTATTGCAGAGGTGGCCCCCTCCTCAAGGACATCTTTGCTGGGCGAAAAGCTCAGCCCATCACATTTCTGATGTAGCAAAGGCACAATGACAGGGGGGGGGGTCTGTTCTTCCACGATGATGTCTGGATCTCCCCCAATAGGACCAGCAATCGTAATAGTTGCAGTGGATTTAAGCCTCCTTTGGGGGTCAGGAGGGGGGGTAGATTAAAAAGTTTGAGGGCAATGGGAGGTCCAGAAATTCAAAATATAAACAAACGTAAATTAAAAAGTCTACGGAGATTCTCAGTCATCCATAGAAACATAGAAGATTGATGGCAGAAAAAGACCTCCTGGTCCATCTAGTCTGCCCTTACACTATTTCCTGTATTTTATCTTAGGATGGATCTATGTTTATTGCAGGCATGTTTACGTTCAGTGACTGGATTTACCAACCACGTCTGTTGGAAGTTTGTTCCAGGCATCTACGACTCTTTCAGTCAAACAATATTTCCTCAAGTTGCTTCTGATCTTTCCCCCAACTAACCTCAGATTGCGCCCCCCTGTTCTTGGGTTCACTTTCCTATTAAAAACCACGTCTGCTGGAAGTTTTGTTTCAAACATCCACTATTCTTAGGTCGTCCTTTTCCCCAAAGGTGCTTTTAAAGAGGCAACTGCCAAAAACTCCAAGTTGTCTTTTGAAAAACACCTTTGAGATATTTTTTTTTCAAAAGGGAGAGAGGGATCCATTCCACATTCCTGTACTTCCTGCTAGGAAAACCCCTTTTATTCAAATCTGCCAAAATCCCCCTTTTTTTTTAGGACACTGGCGCTTCGAAACTTCTCCAAAACTTTTAAGGCTCAAATCTCCTTCCGCCCCCCACGCCCCTTTTTTGCACTTTTGCGACTGAAACTGGGAGGGGGAGGGAGGGGGGGAAAGGCAGGCACGGGGAGAGGGGGCCAAGCCTTGCAATACTATTTTTTTTTTCTTTAGCACTCCAAAATGATTAAAAAAACACAACAACCAGAAGTTTATGCTATAGATATTTTTTAACTTGAGTCTCAAAACTGTCAAGTCGGTGAAGCCTCTTAAGGGAACAATGATGTTGGAAGAGCCTGTATTAAAGTATCCAATAGTACTGTAATTTCATGACTGTTAATAACAATAATAAATAATAAATAATAATTCCAGTGCTTAGAGGGAAGTTTTTGCAGCGCTGCCGAAAATGACGTTTTCCAGCCGCGCTCGCTTCTTTTCCTTTGGCTGTTTACGTGCCATTTCTCTCCTATCTTCTTGCTCAAGACTGTTACGTTAAGCTTCGATCGATGATCTATTAAACCTGCACTGCATACAAGTCCCTAAAGCAAGGTTTAAAGTCATCCTTTCATAGGAGCACAGAGTGTGGTCAGACCTATTTCATATAACGTGAAGGTGGGGACGAAAAAAAATCCATTTAAAAAAAAATGGGATAACGAATGAGAAAATGCTTTGTAAAATTCACATTTACAAAATAATAAAGTATGTTGAAAACAACACCTCTCGCTCCTCTTCTTTCCCCAGCGTCTTCCAAAGCAACCCATGAATCATGAGACAGGCAGGAAATAAATTTGATAAACAAGGCTTGGGATGAAGCACCCTAGCACGGGACCCTGCCCACAAGGCGCATTTGAACAGCAGCTGCTGGTTATTACATGTTTCTCCTACCTTTATTGCCCTTGGAGAGGGGCGGCATACAAATCTAATAAATAATAATTATTATTATTATTATTATTATGTCAATACAACCCAGCATCACTATACTGGATTTCGTATTTCATCCCCAGTCCGGCGCTTCCCAAGCACCTAGGACTGCGTGATGTAGCGGCGAATTATGTTTACCAATCCCAGTAAAGCCGCCTTTTGCAATTGACAGATGGAGATTTTGTCAATTCCTATGGTTTTCAAATTATTATTATTATTATTATTATTATTATTATTATTATTATTATTATGTCAATACAACACAGCAAATGAGATTATTATTATTATTATTATTATTATTATTATTATTATTATTAATAATAATAACTCAAGGCAGCGTAATATCCATCCTATTCCCCCCTCCAAAAAGCAACCTCAAAGACTCAAAGAAAGGGCCTGGCCCAAAGTCACCCAGCTGGCTTTGGAGCCTAGGGCGGTACTAGAACTCCCCATGTCCTGGGACTTGGCCCACAGTGATGATTATGAAATGCGTGTGCTGCCTAACTCTCAGCGATTCAACTCAACAATGCAACAAAGGCATTGCAATAAAATAGACGCGATAAAAGATAAAAGATGCAAGGGCAGTGAAGTGAGGTTCACACACACACATCTTGCTTGCCCAAGACCAGGGGGGAGAACCGGGGGTCTTCATGACTCTCTTGAACAACAGCAGAGTGGAGAAGGGGGTGGGGGGTCAGCCTCTTCTCAGGAGCCACTTCTGGGGTCCCAACATTGCATCCGCTGTGCAAAAGCCACCGGGTTGGGCAGTTGCCCGGCAGACTTGTAACTTGGTTAGTGGGCTATAAGGCAGTTCCTGAGCTCGCAGGTCGAAGGCACCAGGAAAATAATAATAATAATAATAATAATAATAATAATAATAATAATAATAATAATAATAATCATTCATTTATAATACCCTTTTAACAAAGGGCATCACAGCAAGCCATATACCACTGACAAGGACAGACAGGCAGTAGGCGATACACACACTTGGCTAAAACACACCTAATAAAACCACCAAAAGAATGGCAGGTCCTTCCTGTCTTGGCCCCTTCAAGCCAGAGGGGCCCATGCAATCGTTGAAGGCTTTTCCCTTCTTCCTAGCGTGTTCCTGCAGGTCCAGGATTCACTTTTTGGGTCATTGAGCGCCACTTTGCATGGTCAAGCTACCTCTCTGGGATGTCCACCTCTGTTGATGGGGTCTGGCCAGGGGTGGGCTACTGCCCGGACGGCGGGGGGAGGCACTGGGGTAGGGAAAATGGAGCTCCACCCTAGAGCCCCCAATTTGCACTGAAAGAGGTTGAAAGAAAATGCAGGAGCCACCCCCACAGTGTGGTAGTAAAACTTGGTGGCCCTTCACTGGGTCTAGCCATCTGTTTTGTATGCCTATGACCATTCCGACCATTGACCTCTAGTTGAGGGGTCTCCAACCTTGGCAACTTTAAGACTTGTGGACTTCGAATTCCAGAATTCCTCAGCCAGCAAAGCAAAGATGGTTGCAAGTTGCAAGTCCACAAGTAGAGCAGGAGGCAAATTCCTTGTGTGTCCAATCACACTTGGCCAATAAAATACTACTACTACTACTACTATTCTTCTTCACCTTCTTCTCCTCCTCCTTCCTTCTCCTCTGTCACCTTCTTCTTCTTCTTCTCCTCTTCTTCCTTCTTCCTCTTCTTCCTCCTCCTTCTTCCTCTCCTTCTTCCTTTTCTTCTTCCTCCTCCTTCTTCCTCTCCTTCTTCTTCTTCTTCTTCCTTCTCTATCTTCTTCTCCTCCTCCTCCTTCTCCTCCTCCTTCTTCCTCTCCTTCTTCCTTCTTCTTCTTCTCCTCTTCCTCCTCCTCCTTCTTCTTCTTCTTCTTCTTCCTTCTCTATCTTCTTCTCCTCCTCCTCCTCCTCCTTCCTCTCCTTCTTCTCCTTCTTCTTCCTCTCCTTCTTCCTTCTTCTTCTCCTCTTCCTCCTTCTTCTTCCTTCTTCTTCTTCCTCCTCCTTCTTCTTCCTCTCCTTCTTCTTCTTCTTCCTTCTCTATCTTCTCCTCCTCCTCCTCCTCCTCCTCCTTCTCCTCTATCTTCTTCTCCTCCTTCTTAAAAGTTTATTTTATCTATTTATTATTGATTAATTTAATTTACATGCCGCCCGGCTGCCTAGGTTGCCAAGGCTGGGGCCCCCTGCTCTACTTGGGAGGCAGCTTGGGCCACAGCGGAGGGTCCGTAGCAGCAGAGCCCCCTCTCTTGCATCGCCTCTAGAATTGGTGCCACCCCAAAATGTGGTCGAAGGCTGGCATGGCTGATGTGGTCAAGACGCCCGACATACCCAACGGGGTGGACGCCTTTCCCTGCCCGGAGAGGAAGAGAATCCACGTGCAAGGGGGAGACTTGGGTAGCTGGGGGGGCTGAACCCCAAAGTTTGAACACCCGGCCCACCCCATGCCGTATAGCCGCGCGCCTTTAAGAGGCTGCAATCCCCGCCGCGGCCGCTGGAGGCCGCAAAGGGGCGACCGCAAGAAGAACGGCATTTGTGTTTCCTCCCACCGTGCAGAGCGGAAGGGGCGGGGCTCCTCCGGCCGGGACTGCAACTCCCGTAGTGCCGCGCGGGACGTCCACTTCCGGCGCGGGGCGGGGGGCAGTCGGTGGGGCCGGGCCGGGCCGGGCCGCGGGCCCTGAGGCAGCGGCGGCGGCGATGTTCGTGCAGGAGGAGAAGATCTTCGCGGCGAAGGTGCTGCGGCTGCGCATCTGCGCGCTGGACGGCGCCGAGTGGCTGGAAGAGGTGGCCGAGGACACGGCCGTCGAGCGCCTCAAGGAGCGCTGCCTCAAGCACGTAAGGCCTCCCACCGGGGGGGGGGAGACTACAGGGCCCATTATCCCCAGCCCCGCCCGGCCCCACTGCGTAGGCCTGGCTGCGGTGCCCATCGTCCTCAGCCGGGACTCCCCCCCCCCCTCCGGTCCCTGGAAGAAGGTGGTGGGGACTACAAGGTCCATCTCCCTTGGCCGGTCCTCAGCTGCCCTTCGAGAGGCCGACCCCGGTGCCTATTATCCCCAGCCAGCCCGCCCGCCCTTCAGAAAGGGGCTGGCTATGGGGCCCATCATCCTCAGCCGGGACTGCCCCCCAGTCCCTGGAAGAAGGTGGTGGACTACAAAGCCCATCTCCCTTGGTCGGTTCTGAGCTGCCCTTGGAGAGGGCAGGGGACCCCGGTGTCCATGATCCCCAGCCAGCCCCTGCCAATAGTGATGGGCTCTGTTGTCCTTTGTGCTGTGCCCCCGTCCTCTTCCGCGGAGGCCATTCAGACTGGATGGACTGCAGTGCCCATCCTCCACACACTTTCAAAGCGATGCACTACATAGCCCATTCTAATTGACCAGCCTGAACCCCATCATGCCCTTTAGAGGGCATTGTCCACAGTGCCCATCATCCTCAGCCACCACTGTGTGGAGTTCCTGGCTACATAGCCCATCATAGCCAGCCACCTAAAGCCCTTCCCATGGGACTGAGTCCCCATGGTTCCCAGCCAGCCCAGCTCATCTCTAAATCTGCTGTCCCTTTGGAGGTCAAGGCCTTCAACTCCTATCATCCCCGGCCAGGTGGCAAAGCAGTGTTTCCAATCTGCTCGACGGCAATGCCCATAATCCTCTGCCGTCACGGCCAGACACCCTCATCCCTTCTAAATACAATGCCCATCATTCTTTGCCAGTCCAGGCTCCAAATCCACGTGGAAAGCTTGCCTGGTTTGAAAACATCCGGGACCTTCACTGAGGACCATATACTTGAACACTGGAGTCTTTTGACGCTTAAACAGGTCGTTTAAAAACTAGGGCAGGGCTGGGAGGGTTTCAGTGGGGAACCCTTGATGGGGGCTTATCTGCCCAGTTGCTTTTGGTACCTGAGGGGATGCTTGCAGTAACCAGGTTTAATAGGCTGTACCAACAGAAACCACTTTTGGGGGGGGGGGGGGCTGGTGTGAGGTTATGGGGCAGCTGAATTCAGATCAATTGAAAAACATAGAAACTGCCTTATTTAACAGCCACACAGACGTGTCCTGAGCCAACCCTGACTTTGCACTTCAAAGTTATTTTGAGAAATGAAGACTGAGAATAAAATAACATTCCAAGACCAAAATATCCCAGAACAGATGCTTTCCGTAAAAGATAAAAATGTGCATTTGGTTGTTTGCTATTGCATATTCCTTTTGGGGGGGGGGGGTACAAATGTTTTGAGAACAAAGTTCACGCTGTTGTGTAATATGGAGGGTTTTGCTAAAGAGATTTTTTTTAAAGTCAAATTTATTTATTTATTTATTTAATTTGACTTCTGTGCCGCCCAATCCCGAAGGACCCAGGGAGGCTTATAACAGTATAAAATTATAATAACAGCAACAATAACAAGAAGTCAAGAAAAAGGAACTAATATCTAAAATCCTAATTAAAACTAAGGGCCATTTTATTTTGTGACTCAAAACATAGAAACGCAACCCTCAAAATGGGCCAATATGAGTTTTACTGAACTTTTGGGGGACACCAGGTGAATAAGGGCAGACTAGATGGACCAGGAGGTCTTTTTCTGCCATCAATCTTCTATGTTTCTATATCTTTAGTCTAATTCTAGGTCAACTGCTCACTTTATTTTGAGACAAAAAGGGAGAAGCTCTTAGTGTTTCCATTTTAATTTTGTTTTCTTTTTTAAACGGGCACAGATTTCCAAAGGAGCAATATTTTAGCGAATGACTATTGCCCCCCTTGTTTTTAAAAAGCCAATGGGGATGTTGACAGGGATCTCAACTCAGACCTTTATGTAGAGTGGCAAACCTTATGTTCGGGATCAGTTGATAACATCTCCTGCCGCCTGTAAAAGGTCATCGCGGGGGAAGGTAAAAATAAACCAGCCTTGACATTAGCACAGAAGAAAGTCATGCAAAACCCTATAGGAACCTCACATGTGTGTAGAAATTCCCATTACTTTACTGATCGGTTTGTACAAATAATCCTCAACTTACAACCACAGAATTTCCCTGAGGCTGGTGGTTAAGTGCTTCGTACCCAATTAGAAACATAGAAGATTGACGGCAGAAGAAGACCTCCTGGTCCATCTAGTCTGCCCTTATACTATTACCTGCATTTTATCTTAGGATGGATCTATGTTTATCCCAGGCAGGTTTCAATTCAGTGACTGTGGATTGATCAACCACGCCGGCTGGAATTTTGTTCCAAGCATCTACAGTGTTTCCTCAATTTTCGCAGGGGATGCGTTCCGAGACCGCCCGCGAAAGTTGGATTTCTGCAAAGTAGAGATGCGGAAGTAAATACACTATTTTTGGCTATGAACAGTGTCACAAGCCTTCCAGTAACACTTTAAAGCCCTGAATTGCAATTTCCCATTCCCTTAGCAGCCATTTAGATTATTACTCACCATGTTTATTTATTAAAGTTTATTTAAAAAAATATTTATTAAAGGCGGAGGAATGTTTGGCGATGGGATATGACATCATCGGGCGGGAACAACCGTGTTATAGGGAAAACACCGTGAAGTATTTTTAATTAATATTTTTGAAAAACAGTGGTATAGGCTTTCCGTGAAGTTTGAACCCATGAAAATCGAATGAACACTGTACAGTGTCATATGTCATCGCCAAACTAATAATTTTTGCAAATAAATAACAAAAAAAATAATTATTGTTAATAAATGTTTATAAATATCAGGATCACTAGGTGTCTTATTCAATGGTAAGTACCAGTAATAATGGTGAGTAAATGGTTGTTAAGGGAATGGGAAATGGTAATTTAGGGTTTAAAGTGTTAAGGGAAGGCTTGTGACACTGTCCACAGCCAAAAATGGTGTATTTACTTCCGCATCTCTACTTCGTGGAAATTCGACTTTCGCGGGCGGTCTCGGAACACATCCCCCGCGGAAATCGAGGGAACACTGTACTCCTCTTTCAGTCAAATAATATTTTCTCACGTTGCTTCTGATTTTTCCCCCAACTGACGTCAGATTGTGTCCCTTTGTTCTTGTGTTCACTCTCCTATTGAAAACACTTCCCTCCTGAACCTTATTTAACCCTTCAACATGCTTCGATCCTGTTCCCCCTTTCCCTTCTGTCCTCCAGACCAGTGTTTCACAACCTTGGCAACTTGAAGATATTTGGACTTCAACTCCCAGAATTCCCCAGCCAGCAAATGCTGGCTGGGGAATTCTGGGAGTTGAAGTCCAGATATCTTCAAGTTCCAAGGCTGGGAAACACTGCTCCAGACTCTACAGATTGAGTCCCTGAAGTCTTTCCTGATAAGTTTTCTTCTCCTCTTGGACTCTCCTTATCTTCTCTCTCCTCCATCCAGGGTTTTTTTTTTACATTCCCCCCCCAAGAGGCTGTTTTGCCCCGTGATGAGGAGGACAGAGCTGTTTTCAAAGGTTCATTCTCCCTCTTTGCTCTTCCTCCTCCTCCCTCTCCACCGATCCCCTCCCTGCAGTGCATGCCGGGCAGCCTCGAAGACCCGAAATGTGTGACGCACCACAAACTCATCCACGCTGGTTCGGAGAAGGTGCTGAATGACACCAAGACGGTCTCGGAGGAAAACCTTCAGGATCAAGGTGAGGAAGGAAGGAAGGAAGGAAGGAAGGAAGGAAGGAAGGAAGGAAGGAAGGAAGGAAGGAAAGGAGGGAGGGAGAGGGAAAAAAAGTCAAGGATGGAAAAAGGCGAGGAGAAGAGATGGGAAGAAGGGTGAAAGTATAAAAGGAAGGAAGGAAAAAAGAGGAGGAAGGACAAAAGGTCACACAGGGTTCAGACCCGCCCCCCAAAATTTAGAGAATGGGAGGGGGAAAGGTTGAGCGGGATTTGGAGAGCTGTCTCCAATATTGATGGAAGGTCAGTTTCAGCCAATTCTGTACAATAGTTATTTTGACAGCAGGCTCAACGCAGGGAATACGAATGTGTAAGAGTTGAAAGTGGACTTTGGAGGTCATCCAGTCCAACCTGCTTTCCAAATGAAGGAATCCACCACAATGGGATCCCCAGCAGATGTATTTATTTATTTATTTATTTATTTATTAGATTTGTATGCCGAGTCTACGGAGAGGGGTGGCATACAAATCTAATAAATAATAAGAAGAAGAATAAGAATAAGAATAATGCCGCCCCTCTCCATAGACTCGGGGCGGCTAACGACAATAATAAAACAGCATATGACAAACCTAATATTTAAAATAACTAAAAACCCTTATTAAAAACCAAACACACACACAAATATACCATGCATAAATTGTATAGACCTAGGGGGAAGGAAGATGGCCACCCAAGGCTCTGCTTGAACCCTTGTAGCAAAGAGACGCTGCTCATTTGGCCCCCTCTTGCCCAGATAGGAGCTGTCCTTCTGCCTCAGAATGACCACTGATGCTTCCCTTGGTATTTACTGGCTCCTTCTTCCTTCTGTCCTTCCTCCTCTTTTTTCCCTTCCTTTCCTTTTCCCTTCCTTCCTACCTTCCTCTCTCCCTCCCATCTCTTCTCTTTCTATCCTTCACTTTTTTCTCTCCCTCCCTCTTCCTTCCTTTTATACTTTCATCCTCCCTCCCATCTTTCTATCCCTCACTTTTTTCTCCCCCTCACTCCTTTCCTTCCTTCCTTTTATCCTTCCATCCTTCCTCCCATCTCCTCTCTTTTTTACATCCTTCACTTTTTTCTCTCCCTCCCTTCTTCCCTTCCTCCCTCCCTTCCATTCTTTTTTGCTTTCAAATACTATTGTACACCGCCCAAAGTCCATCAGTAGTTGGGTGGCCTATATATTTAATAAAACTTAAACTTTCATCCTTCCTCTCACCCCTTCTCCTCTCCTCTTTCCATTCTTGACTTCTTTCTCTCCCTCCCTCGATCCTCTTGGCACTGGGGAAGACCTTCTTTTCTTTCTTCCTCCAAACTTTTTTCATCCTATCACAGCAGGAAATGGAGGCAGCCACAGTGTCTCGTTCCATCTCTCTTCTTGTCTCCTTAGATGTTTTGGTCCTAGTGAAGAAAAGGGCCCCTCCAGCACTCCCCAAAATGGCTGAGGTGTCTGCCGAGGAAAAGGTGAGTCCTCCCAGGGTCCCAGATGTGGAAAGACTCTCAGCCTCCAACGCTGCTTTTTAATCATCTGGTCCCCAGTTTCATCCTTGGGTCACATCTGTTAGATGATGATAAGGAGTAAGCTGTGCTACTTCTAAGTTACGAAAGATAGACAGAGGAAAACGTGGAAGTAGAAGATATCCAGCTAATAACCCAGAGATATGAGTAGTACTATATATAGCCAGACCAGACAGCTGGAGTATATAAATATTATTTACATTTATCAAATATCGGCGTCAGTAACAATCCTAGTCATTCACAAAATACATCAATCAGCCTTCTCAATATACAAACCAACATGAGAATACATAGTTCTTATTACACACGTCTCTGTAAGTTGTTGTAAGAATTGTTGTAACAATTCTCCCTCTTATGGCTCACTGCATCACCAGCTCTTAAAGCAACAATGGACTAAACCTTTTAAAGATATATTGCTGCTTTGCTTTACATAGTGTAACACCCAACTAGTTATGAATAGAATAGAATAGAATAGAATTCTTTGTTGGCCAAGTGTGATGGGACACACAAGGAACTTGTCTTTGGTGCAGATGCTCTCAGTGTACATAAAAGAGACATTTGTCAATAATCATGAGGTGCAACACTTAATGATTGTCATAGGGGTCAAATAGGCAATGAGGAAACAATCAATATTAATAAAAATCTTGAAGATACAAGCAACAAGTTACAGTCATACAGTCCTGAGTGGGAGGAGATGGGTGATAGGAATGATGAGAAAAAACTAGTAGTAATAGTAGTGCAGACTTAGTAAATAGTTTGACAGTGTTGAGGGGATTATTTGTTTAGCAGAGTGATGGCATTCGGGAAAAAACTGTTCCTGTGTCTAGTTGTCTTGGTGTGCAGGGCTCTCTAGCGACGAGTTGAAACAGTTTATGTCCAGGATGCGAGGGGTCAGTCAATATTTTCCCCACCCTCTTTTTGACTCGTGCATTATGCAGGTCCTCAATGGAAGGCAGGTTGGCAGCCCTTATCTTTTCTGCAGTCATGCACATAGCATTAACAATAACACCGACCTGGACTCTTGTACCCCGTGAAGCCAAAGTGAACTTTTATCACAAAAGCCAGCTGGGTGATTTTGGGCCCATCACCAGGGCACTGGGAGTTCTGGTCCCACCTTAGCTGTGAAAGCCGGCTGGGTGACTTTGGGCCAGTCTTTGTCGCTCAGTCCAACCTACTTCAAAAGGTTGTTGTTGTTGTGGGAATAATAGGAGGAGGAAGGTAGATACATAAATAAGGTTCAGGAAGAAAGTGTTTTTAATAGGAAAGTGAACCCAAGAACAAGGGGGCACAATCTGAGGTCAGTTGGGGGAAAGATCAAAAGCAACCTGAGAAAATATTATTTGACTGAAAGAGTAGTAGATGTTTGGAACAAAATTCACAGGAACTGAATTTAAACACACCTGGGATAAAAATAGATCCATCCTAAGATAAAATACAGGAAATAGTAGAAGGGCAGACTAGATGGACCAGGAGGTCTTTTTCTGCTGTCAGTCTTCTAGGTTTCTATGTTTGCCACTTTGAATTATTTCGAAAATAATAAATGCAAGAGACAAATACATAAGTTCACTGGAGAAGGGCAGTTTATATATCTAATAAATAATAAAATCTAACTAATAAATGAATGAATAAAGACAGGCCTCCCAACTTAAAGATAAACTCAGTTTATCTTTATCTTAGCGGAAGCAGGAGCAGAAGGCGCCCGACAAGGAAGCGATCCTAAAGGCCACCACCAACCTCCCCTCCCACACCGTGGATCGGAGTGTGGCCCACCACAACATGAGAGACGTGAGTCCTTGGCTTCTTCCTGGGGGGGGGGGGGGGCTGCCCCTCGGCCTACTTCTCTCCAGGCCCAGCATCCGGGCATCCCATAATAGCCTCAGAGGGGAACCGCAACGGGAGGAGGCAGTTCTGTTCTCTGTACAGCCACCGTCGCTTTCATTTGGCAGCGGGGGGCAAGAGGCTTTTAAATACTGTGTCCAGTTCTGGAGACCTTACCCCTAAAAAGAGATGGATCAAATTGAAGGGGTCCCAAGACGGGCTACAAAAAGGGTGGATGGTCTTAAGCACAAAACTGATCAGGAAAGACTTCATGGACTCCATCTGTAGAGTCTGGAGGACAGAAGGGAAAGGGGGGACATGATGTAAACATTTCAATACGTTAAAGCAGGGATCCCCAAACTGGGCGACTTTAAGACTAGTGGACTTCAATTCCCAGAATTCTCTTGAAGTCCAAAAGTCTTAAAGTTGCCCAGTTTGAAGACCTCTGCGTTAAAGGGTTAAATAAGGTTCAGGAAGGGAGTGTTTTTAATAGGAAAGTGAACACAAGAACAAGGAGGCACAATCTGAGGTTGGTTGGGGGAAAGATCAGAAGCAACCTGAGAAAATATTATTTGACCGAAAGAGTAGTAGATACTTGGAACAATCTTCCAGCAGACGTGGTTGGTCAATCCACAGTCACTGAATTTAAACATGCCTGGGATAAACGTAGATCCATTTTAAGATAAAATACAGCATAAGAGCAGACTAGATGGACCAGGAGGTCTTTTTCTGCCGCCAATCTTCTGCCATCAATCTTCTGTTTCTAAATTTTGGGCTCAATTGCCGCTGTAATTGCCGTTGTCAATTCAGACGCTTCCTTAAAAGAGAAATGACAGCCTCAGGCGGGATGGTAATCCCTGGGAATCCCAATCTGAAATCATTCCAGGGAGCAGATCCACCCCAAAGGCCCTTGGCGTCAATCATCAAGGCCGTAATTTCATCTCAGCCCTAACCGAGCTCTTGAAAAGACAGCAGGCGTTTTGGGGGGGGGGGTGGGAATGGACCTTGAACATCACCCAAAATCTTCAGAGCAGGAGCTGTGGACGTCAAGGCAGCTGCAAAGCAGGCAACATTTAAGAGTGTCTCCGGGGGGGGAGAATAAACAGGCCCACAGATTGTCTTAAAAGGCCAATTGTCATTTTTGAGATTCTTAAAGCCTGGGAAATTTAAAAGGAAAAAAAGGGGAGAGGGGCATGTATAAAACAATCAGTTAATTTGAAATTAATCCTTAATCAGTGCTGGAGCTGAAATGCCAAAGAGAAGGAAAGAGGCATTTGGGGGGCGGGAGGGGGGGAGTTTCTTCAGGTACATTAAATGTTCTCCTTCCTTCTAGTTTCAGACGGAGCTTCGGAAAATCTTGGTCTCGCTCATCGAAGTGGCCCAGAAGCTCTTAGCACTGAACCCAGACGCTGTCGAACTCTTCAAGAAGGCAAATGGTACAGGGGAAATATTTTATTTATTTCTATTAATTAACATAATTTCCAATACAGCTTTCTCCTCCTCTTTTCCCCCACAACGACAACCCTGCGAGGTGGGCCTGAGAGAGAGAGAGGGAGAGAGGCCCTAGGCAGGACTTGAACCCACCTCTCTCCTGACGATTGGCCTAAAGTCAGAAGAAAACTCAACATTTCTTGCCCCAGTTGGACGCTAAGTGAAACAGTACAATTGTTCAGTTGGTAACACAGCTGTAAAGTAAATTATTATTATTATTATTATTATTATTATTATTATTATTATTATTATTATTTATTGGATTTGTATGCCACCCCTCTCCGCAGACTCGGGGCGGCTAATAACAGTAACAAAACAGTATAATCCAATACTAAAAAACAGTTAAAACCCATTATTATAAAAACCAGACATACATACAGACATACCATGCATAGAATTGTAAAGGCCTAGGGGGAAAGAGGATCTCAGTTCCCCCATGCCTGGCGGCAGAGGTGGGTTTTAAGTAGCTTACGAAAGGCAAGGAGGGTGGGGGCAATTCTAATCTCTGGGGGGAGTTGGTTCCAGAGGGCCGGGGCCGCCACAGAGAAGGCTCTTCCCCTGGGTCCCGCCAAGCGACATTGTTTAGTTGACGGGACCCGGAGAAGATCCACTCTGTGGGACCTAACTGGTCGCTGGGATTCTTGCAACACAAAAAAATCATCAGCAAAGGCAGTTATGTCTGTTTTATGGAGGTCGATGTACTGATTCCAGAAATATGCTTAGTTTTGCTCTATCACATAAACTTTCTGATATAGAAGCACTTTTCTTATTTGGAGAGGGGCGGCATACAAATCTAATAAATAATAATATTGCAGTGTTCCCTTGACTTTCGCGGGGGATACATTCCAAGACCGCCGGCGAAAGTGAAATTTCCACAAAGTGGAGACACTCCCTTCCTCCCTCCCCCTCCCTCCTCCTCCATTCCTGGTTTTAATTACCCCCCAAAAACCCGCAGGGGAAACATATATTTTATTCATTTATTTTTTGAAAATCCGTGGTCTAGACTTTTCGCGAAAGTCAGACCCGCGAAAGTCAAGGGACCACTGTACATCATTTCTACATTTTCAATGTATCTGGTAATTACTGTTTTCTTAACGTCGCCACTATATTTCCTATACCCTATAATAGAAACATAGAAGATTGACAGCAGAAAAAGACCTCATGGTCCATCTACTCTGCCCTTAGACTATTTCCTGTATTTTCTCTTAGGATGGATCTAGGTTTATCCCAGGCATGTTTATATTCAGTCACTGTGGATTTTATTCATTTATTCGATTTTTATGCCGCCCTTCTCCTTAGACTCAGGGCGGCTTACAACATGTTAGCAATAGCACTTTTGAACAGAGCCAGCCTATTGATTGACCAACCATGTCTGCTGGAAGTTTGTTCCAAGCATCTATGACTCTTTCAGTCAAATAATATTTTTTCACATTGCTTCTGATAATAATAATAATGATGATGATTGCTCCGTGGAAGCGACACCTGCTACAGAAAAACTCTAGACCTTTTTGAAATCAGAACCAAAAAATGATTGAGGAAAGTACAAGGTCAAGTGCGGCGATTAAGAGAAATATTTTTTTTGCACGCCTATGTAATCTATAGCAGTGGTCCCCAACCTTTGTTTGGCCAGGCCCCACCTAAGCATCTCTAAAATCTTCCCATGGCATAATAATTCTTGCTAGTCAAAAGGAGGAAGCCTAAAAGGCCATTAAGTCTGCGGAGAGGGGTGGCATACAAATTAAATAAATAAACAAACAAACAAATAAATAAATTAACCTGGTTTAAGCAAGGCCCCAATTGGCCCCATTAAAAATCAAATTGCCCCCCGCGTTGGGAACCCCTGACCTAGAGATTCCCTCCCATCCTCCCTGACTCGGCCCTTTCTGTATTTTTCTCCAGCCATGCTGGATGAGGACGACGATGACCGAGTGGACGAAATTGCTCTGCGCCAGTTGACCGAAATGGGCTTCCCTGAAAGCAGGGCCATCAAAGCCCTTCGACTCAGCCAGTAGGTAGCCTCTCGTGTGTGTGTGGGTGTGTGTGTGAAAGAGAGAGATGTCAACACAAGGAACATACCGTATTTTTCGGTTTATAAGACACACCGGTAAATAAGGGGCACCCAGATTTTAGAGGAGGAAAACAAGGAAAAAAGTATTCTGAAAAGGTAGTATTATATTGTTTAATAAAAGAACAGTTTTTCCCCAAACGCCCTCACTCTACTAAACAAATAATTTCCTCAACACTGTCAGACTTTCTACTAAATCTGCACTTCTATTCTCCTAGTTTTTGTCATCATTCCTTTCACCCATTTCCTCCCATGTTGACTGTATGACTGTCACTTGTTGCTTATATCCTAAGATTTTTATTAATATTGTTTCTTCATTGCTTATTTGACCCCTATGACAATCATTAGGTGTGGTACCACATGATTCTTGACAAATGTATATTTTATTTTATGTACGCTGAGAGCATCTGCACCAAGACAAATTCCTTGTGTGTCCAATCACACTTGGCCAATAAAAATTCTATTCTATTCTATTCTATTCTATTCTAAAATACCAGTGTAGCAGAATACTTTTTTACAAACTTCAAACTTGACAGCTTCAAATCTTGTGGACTTTAACTCCAAGAATTCATCCACTAGTCATGTTACCTTAGGAATGGGAGTTGAAGTCCACAAGCCTTAAACTTGCCAGGTTTGAAGACCAAAGTCAAGTTTCACCCAAACCCAGATTATTTGACCCCTATGACAATCATTAAGTGTTGGACCTCCTGATTCTTGACCAATGTATCTTTTCTTTTATGGACACTGAGAGCATCTGCACCCAAGACAAATTCCTTGTGTGTCCAATCACACTTGGCCAATAAAATTATTCTATTCTATTCTATTCTATTCTAAACAATGTCCCACAAAGCAGAGAAAGAAAGTACTAAACCTAAGAAATTAAAGAAAGGAAAAGAAGCAATATATGTTTCTGCCCTTAGAACAATATGTCTATCACCCAAAAAGATGCTAAAACATCTAGAAAGAAATGTTTTACTGTTAGGTAGTGAATACAGATAACAGAACACTAAAAATCAAACTTAAGGAATAGGAGAAAAATGCTGCGTTAATTAATAAAAATATTTTTGGCACAGAAATTGTCAGCCTGGCTATTTTTATTTTTGACCCTTCTTGCAATTTGTATTGAAGAATACATTTTTACAAATAAAGATTGAAAAAAATGGAACAGCTTTTAGAATGTTTCATGTAAAAGTTCATATTCTCCGTGAACCTTATCTACACATCTTCATTTGTGTTTATTGAGATTTGGAGGGGGCTGTTGAAGTGAAAGAGACCCCCAAGCAGTGTTCCCTCTAATTTTTGGGGTGGGTGGGTGGGCGGAAAAGTATAGTGTCTGAGCGGCAGTCCCTTCGGGACTGGGCGGCACAGAAATAATAAATAAATAAACAAACAAATAAACAAACAAACAAATAAAAAACCCACCCTGTTTTGCCTCAGAGAATTTCAAAATAAAATACTGTACTGTGTGTCTATAACAGTGAGCTCATAATAGGGCAACTCTATCAATATCAAAATGCCTCTTAAATAGCTGAGCTAGTTTCAAACTAGATTTTGATTTTCTTTCTCTCTTCCTTACTCCCATTCTTTTTCTTTCTCTTTTCCTTCCTCTCTTTTTTCTATCTGTTTCTCTCTCTTCTTCTCTTCCTCTCTCTCTCCTTCCCTCTCACTCTTTCCCTCTCGGCTTCTGGGCAGGTTTGGAAAACTCTGAGTTGATGATGATTTTTAAGTGAGCAATTGCTCACTGCTCAGCTTAGAGGGAACTATGCCCCCAAGCAGCCAAACTTTCTCTTAGATCTTGGAACCCATTTGCTGGTCCCGGAAGAAAACTCTATATGTAAATGCTTAGGTGAAGAAACCTTGCAAACAGAACAGTAGGCCCTCAACTTCTTATTGCATATGTATATTGCGAATGGATTTTTCAAATTTAAATGGGTATCGCTATCCATTATGTAGTCAAATGGGTCACAAAAATCTAGCAAAAACTTTGTCCCCTCTAACAAAAATCTTAGGAATGGGAACACATCCAACTAAACTGTCATGTATTTTTCCATATTGCCATTTTGTTGCTTCAAAAAGAATCGTTAGATTGGCAAACTGGGGGAAGAATTTTACAATAGGTTTCTACCTTGTTTTGCTCCAACTGTGACCGTCGCCCCCCGCCCCGTTTCAGCCTGCCCTCCAAAGGCACCTTCCCCTCCATTTAGGACCTAGCGCTCTTCTCTCGGGGTGGGGAGAACGGACCCATAAGCGCTGACTTCAAGCTCCATGCTGGGCCGCCACCGTCTTCTGTGAACCTGTTTTTCTTCTATGGACGAAAATCGGGTTCCTTTCAGGGCTGGGGAGAAAAAGAAGCCTGCTGCGGCGAGGTCAGGACGGGGGGGGGGGGGCAGCGTTGGCACCTGGTGTTTGACCAGGAACTCGCGGACCCATAGCGCATTGTGGCAAGGCGCGTTTTTCCTCCATAGAAGAGATCCAATCAGCCGTGACGAAGACCTTGCGAGAGGTCCCCAAAGACGCCTTCCAGGGCACGTACCGGTCACGGCAGAGTCACTGGAAAAAATGTGTAGAGGCCCAAGGACAGTGCTTGGAAGCATTTTATGTGTGTGTGCAAATCTTTCAATGAATTGCTTTTTTTAAAAATAATTGCATTACTTTTGGAACACACCTCGTATATTATACCTGTGATTCTGTGCTGTGTGTGTGTTGACGTGTGTCCTTCGCCCTGCAGCATGTCTGTGACGCAGGCCATGGAGTGGCTCATCGAGCATGCGGACGACCCCACGGTCGATGCCCCCATGCCAGGCCACGTCCCCGTGGAAAGCGCAGCCGAGGAAGCGGGGTGCGCCACCCCCCAGGCGGTCAACGGGGCCAGCTCAGCGGAGGAGCTGAAGGACGAGCTGACCGAAATATTCAAGAAGATACGAAGGAAACGAGAGTTCCGTCCAGATCCGCGGGTACTCCCCCTGCTCCGGGTTCCCCCACTTGCCAGCCCCCATGTACAATGGACTCCCAGGACTAGAAGAGTCCTCGACTTATGAGTGGTCACTTAGCAACCATTCAAAGTTACAACAGACACCCCCCCCCAAAAAAAAAGCTATTATCCAATTTCAGGTTTCTGACAACACACAAACACACAGTTCTGCAGTTGCACGGCTGCATTTCAAGCATTTGACCACCAACCCAAGTTTACAGCTGCCTGCAGTGCCCAGTGGTTGCATGGTTGAAATTTGCAGTCTTGTTTTTTTCTTGGAAACTTCTTTGCTTCCAGTTCATGGGGGGACACGGTCGAAACATTTAAATAGGTGAAAAGGTTCAATAAGGTTCAGGAGGGAAGTGTTTTCAATAGGAAAGTGAACACAAGAACAAGGGGGCACAATCTGAGGTTGGTTGGGGGAAAGATCAGAAGCAATGTGAGAAAATATGATTTGACTGAAAGAGTAGTAGATGCCTGGAACAAACTTCCAGCAGACGTGGTTGGTCAATCCACAGAAACTGAATTGAAACCTGCCTGGGATAAACATAGATCCATCCTAAGATAAAATACAGGAAATAGTCTAAGGGCAGACTAGATGGACCAGGAGGGCTTGTTCTGCTGTCAATCTTCTATGTTTCTATGAATGAGGAAGGAAGGATCCCCAGGAACTGAATTGAAACATGCCTGGGATAAACACAGATCCATCCTAAGATAAAATACAGAAAATAATATAAGGGCAGACTAGATGGACCAGGAGGTCTTTTTCTGCCGTCCGTCTTCTAGGTTTCTATGTTTCTATTGTCATAACTCAAGGACTTCCTGTTGTTTTCAGGGCAGCTGGTAGAGGAGTCACCCCCTCCCACTGAGCTGTTCTCTTTTTAGCTCAATCCCCACGGGATAAAAAAATATTTTCCTCCAACTGTTGCCTGTTTTCGTTCTCACCCCAGGGAGCTATGCCTCCCGTCACTCCCTACCCACGTGGGACATCTAATAGAGAAAAGCCTCCAGCTTTTAAAATAGTATTTTTTTTTTAATTTCCACTGGAACAAGCGCTGGCCAAGGGGATGCCCAGCCATTCAGGGTCCCGGGATCTGGTTCCCCCCCCCCTTGTAAACGGTCCCATGGTTCTCTTTCTTTCAGGCAGTGGCAGCCTTAATGGAGATGGGCTTTGACGAGAAAGAAGTGGTGGACGCCCTCAGGGTCAACAACAACCAGCAGAACGCGGCCGTGAGTTTCTCCCGACTTAAGCAGAGCTGACCTACTTCTCCCACGGAGCTTATCCGGGGGCCTTAAGTCCAGGGGAGGGGGTGGTGGACCAGACAGCCTCTCCCGATGCTTGAGGGGCTGCCACAGAGAAAAAGGGGTCAACCTATTCTCCCAAGCCCCTGAAGGCAGCGGGTGGGATCCCCTGTATTTTTCAGAGTAGGAGACGCACCTAGGTCAGTTTTTCCCAACCGTGGCAACTTGAAGATATTTGGACTTCAACTCCCGGAATTCCTCCTCCCGTCACGCTAGCTCAGGAATGGGAGTTGGAGACCACAAGTCTTAAACTTGCCAGGTTGAAAGACCCTTGCAGCTCTAACTCCTAACCCAGGAGTCTTCAAATTTGACAGCTTTAAGACTAGTGGACCTCAACTCCCAGAATGTCTCCTCCTAGATGGGGTAATTAAAAGGCAAAAACACCATTTTTCACCCGAATCTCTGGGGGGAGCTGATTCCAGAGGGCTGGGGCCGCCACAGAGAAGGCTCTTCCCCTGGGTCCCGCCAGACGACATTGTTTTGTCGATGGGACCCGGAGAAGGCCAAATCTGTGGGACCTTATTGGCCGCTGGGATTTGTCTGTCAGAAGACGGTCCCGGAGATATTTTGGTCCGATGCCATGTAGGGCTTTAAAGGTCATTACCAATACTTTGAATTGTGACCGGAAACTGATCGGCCATCAGTGCAGGCCATGGAGTGTTGGAGAGACGTGGGCGAACCTAGGGAAGCCATGATTGCTCTCGCAGCCACATTCTGCATGATCTGAAGTTTCCGAACACTCTTCAAAGGTAGCTCCATGTAGAGAGCGTTGCAGTAGTCGAACCTCGGGGAGGTGAGGGTATCAACGACAGACTCGGAGGATTTGCTCCTACTTCCTCTCCTCCTTGGAACGGACGCAAAGGTCTCACCCTTTTCTCCTCCTCTTCCCTCCGCTCAGTGCGAGTGGCTGCTGGGCGACCGGAAGCCGACTCCGGAAGACTTAGACAAGGGGATCGACCCTGCCAGCCCTCTCTTCCAAGCCATCTTAGAAAACCCCGTGGTGCAGCTGGG